>NC_056749.1:617136237-617143737 GCF_019279795.1 Protopterus annectens
TTTAATTCTGTCTTACTAGAATAATAGTAGAAATAAACCTGCATATTATTGCTTGCTGCAGTGTAATCAGAAATTTGATGGCTCATGTCTTTCAAGAAAATAATAAATCTGTTAACAAGAAAGACAAAGGAGGCATTAAGGAAGACATACATCTATTGTATTTGAACTAATCAGAGAACCTTGAATTGGCTACATCCTCAGGAGGTCATCGTGACTGACCAGCTGCTTGCAAGGCTGCAACATTCTCATGGGAAAAGGACTTTTTGAAAAACACAAATTCAGCACTTTTTTGAATTACTATGATGTAAAGACCCAGTCACTGACCACACCAGTGAGGTGGGCAAAACTGATAATGACATGTATATAAGAAATGTTCTGAATAAAACTAGTCAAAATTCTATACAAACTTTGTGTATGGTTTTTTGCCTCCTAATGTACATTAGAGTTTTAAGATATCTGAGTCCTCCTGCATTATTGTTTGTTATTAATTGACATTGTGTTTGAATAACTCAATGATTTTTACAGTCTGACTCTAACAATTTATTTAACATTTTGGTCCTAATCGAATTCCCTTGGTAAGCTGCAGGTCACAGAGTGCATAAGTGCCAATAAATCTGAGAAGCTGCCAAAAGAATGGTTCTTCTTAAAGTGAAAAGACCTCCGACTGAATTGTTGTGTGTAAAGAGGCTGTCCACTTTCTGATCTGTGGCTGGCGGAAGACTGGGCCCCAAGGAGAAACAATAAGAGCAGGAGGCTCAGGTAAGAAGAATTTCCCTCTTTGTCTTTGTTTTAGATCAGGGACCAGGTTACACTGTGCTATTGCTAAGGTTTGTGATAGCAGGGAGAGAGAGAGTCAGTATTGTATCTTGAGTCATAGATCAGGGAATAACAAAGCAAAGTAAACAGTCATTCTAGACACTACTGTGGATATGGGGAAATAAGATACCACGTGGTACAAGAGAAGGGTTACGTAACAGTCTTTTAAGACATGGAAAATCAGTGCACTAAGAGATCACGAGATCCGCCTAACGGATAATGTGAAGCATATGCAATTGCAGTAAGCAGATAATGTGAGATATTTTGCAAAATGTGTTAACAACTATAAATTTGATAGTAAACTAGATAAACTTTCACTAGTTAAACTCCTTAAACAAGCTTTAATCTGATGCAGGCGTCAGGCAAAAGAAAATTGCAAGGCATATGACAAATCACTGAACAAGCAGGCTGCAAAGTATGCTAGAAGACACCTTAATAGTAAAAAAAAGGCACAAGTCTTCACTGCTGAAGACGGATTGTATTACAGTCAGGTAAAAGGGCATCTAGCTAGGGACTATAAACAAAATAAGAAAGCAATAACAGAAGATAAAGGAGATGTGGACTGACTATATAATAGTGATAATAACCAAAAATCATCAGGAAAGGTTAATAAACAAAAAGAAAATGTGAATGTAGTAGAAGGAATAGAGGAAGTACAAACAGATGTAAAGAATAAAAATGAAAATAAAATTTTAGATTTAGCATTGTTGAGCCTGGAGCTCTACCTAGCAAATACAAAACCAGAAGTAACACTTCTGGTGGAGGGAAGAAAGGTCAAATTCCTGTGTGACTCAGGAGCGTCACGGACTTTGATACACCCCTCCAAGTTACCAAAACATTCTAAATCACCTGATTATATATTAGTAAAAGCAGCAAATGGACAGCTATACAGGGAACCACTTTCCCATAATATAGCAATAACTGACCCTGTTTCAGGTATGACTCAGAAAAGTAAAATTGTAGTTTCTGCAAAAATATCCAGTAAACTTACTGGGAAAAGACCTTGTGCAGATATTTGGCATAGCAGTAGTTCCTACCATGCAGGGTATGGAAGCACAAAGACAAATGAATGCTCTTGTGGTGTGATCAGAGGGTGAAGCCTATTATTGGTACAGCCAGGACCTAGTTATGATTGGTCCAGGGGCAGTAACCAAAGAACTGATAAACGTAGCCATCAGTAAGGTACCCTCCCTTGACACTGATCAGCAGCACTTGTTACATTGTACTCCATACTACTGTAGCACACCAGGACCTAATAAAAAAATATAAGTAAAAATTCTGCTGACAAATTAATATTACAAACTTTATGCTGGGATACTGTGCCGATCAGTGTAGTAAGCTGTTCATTACCTCAGGAGTTCATGAGATTGTATAAGTCCAATAGACTGCCACATGTCAGCTTGACAAAAAAAAAAACAAAAGTGTTAAATGGGCAGACTTAGAAAAAAAAGGTAACAAAATGGGAAAACAGACTGATTTAAAAATGTCAGGACAAGGGATATAAAAACAAAACTGAATTGGTTGACACAGACACATACAGCTGTACACTTGCAATCTAGTAAGGACAGCTGATTAGCATTTTTATTAAAAGAAAAAGAAAAGGCCTTGTGTAAAATTCCAACAACTCTGTGGTCAACAGGCAAGTTAAATGTAGGGCTTATTCAAGCAGCAGGACCAGTTACAATTACCCCAAAGTCAGCTTTTAAACCACAGAAAAAAACAATACATTTTGAAAAAGAATGCAAAAGTAAAAATTAAGCCTATAATAAGCAGCATTACTCAAAAAGGAGTACTGGTAGAATCTCCTGATTCACCATGTGATACACCCCTATTTCCTGTTAAAAAAAGCAAACGGGAATGGCAGATGGTACAAGATTTATAAGCTGTAAATAATGCAGTAATACCTAAAGCACCCACGGTGCCAGACCCACATACCTTGTTAAATGATTTAAAGCCACAACAGAAGTATTTTACTGTGGTAGATATAAGCAATGCTTTCTTTTCAATACCTATACATCCTGATAGTCAATATTGGTTTGCATTTACATTTCAGGGTAAAAGGTATACATATACTGACTACCACAGGGATATTGTGAGAGCCCAATAATATTTGCACAAAAATGGCTAGCAATCTGGCAGGGTCTACCCCACCAGAAAGTAGTCAAATTTTACTTTATGTAAATGACATCTTGCTAATAGCACCCAGCAGCAGTGCAGGGTGAATACAGTAGCATTGTTAAAATTTTTAGTAATACAAGGACACAAAGTAAACAAGAGTAAGTTACAAACTTTGGGAAAAAAAAACACAGGTTAGATACCTGGAATATATGATATTCAGTAAAGGTAAAATACTAAATAGTGGGAAGAGAAAAGGAAAAAACAGCAATTTTGCAAGCACCCAAACCAACAACTAAAAAGAAATAATGTCTTTCTAGGTACAACTAATTTTTGTTGGAACTGGGTACCAAATTATTTTACAATGAAAACAAAAGCAGAAATGGCTTTCTGCAGGTTGAAGCAGTTAATAGCTTCTTCATTAGTTTTAAGACTTCCAAGTTATCACAAACGTTTTTTTTTTTTAGACCATAGATTGTAAGCAATGGTACATGACATCAGTATTAAAGCAACAACATGGGGATAAGCAATGCCCCATAGCTTACTATTCATTACAGTTAGACCCAGTGGTGCAATCTTTGCCTCACTGTGTACAAGCAGTAGTTTCAGCAGCAATGGCAGTACAGGCTTCAGCCTCAATGGTGTTATTCCACCCTCTCACATTGAGAATGCCTCATGCAGTTGCAATAATTCTGCCACAAGAAAAAGTTGCATACCTTTCTCCTGCTAGACATCTTTCATGTATGACCATACTGCTGAGTCAACCTCATATAAACAGTTAGCTTACCTAGACAAGTTCTTACAAATATGCCCTTGGATAATGCTGAGGTGACATATTACGTGAATGGCTCATGCAGAAGGGGTCCTACAGGAAAAATCTGGTGGGGTATGCAGTAGTTACAGACACTAAAAATTTAGAAGCACAAACTTTGCCACACAACTTGTATGCTCAAGCAGCAGAACTGGTAATTTTGACAGGAGCATGTATTTTAGTAAAAGGCAAAAGTAAACATATATACTGATAATCAGTATGCTTTTCTACAGTGCATGTGTTTGCACAATAATAAAGAAAATAGAGGATGATTACATCCAGTGAAAACCTATTAATCATGCAATTTATTTTGGAGCTATTAGAATCTATTCAGTTGCCTACTAAAGTAGCTATTTGTAAATGTGTAGCTCATACAAAACAACAGGATAAGATTTCAAAAGGTAATGCACGAGCTGATGCAGCTGCAAAGCAAGCAGCCTCAGACTCAGGAACTTTATTTTTTAATAAAAATTACAGCCCTTTGAAATTTTAAATTTAGACATGTTAAAACAATGCAAATGCTTACTACAACAGCAGAAAAACAAAACTGGGTAAAACAAGGTGCAATTTTTAAAATGGACTGTACATTTCCAAAGGAAAAAACAATATTACCGTCTAATTTATTTAGAAATGCAGCTTTGTTGAGCCATGGGCAGAGCCATGTCTCAACAGGGGATGGTACAGTTAGTAAATAAAATATTCCAAACATATGGATACATAAATTATACAATAAAATTTTGTGCAGCTTGTCATACTTGTAACAAGCACCATGCACAAGGAGCATTTAAAACAAGCAAGGAGTTTCCCTACACCACCATATCCATTCCATACTATTTGTATGGACTTCATAGAGTTGAATAAATGTGAAGGAAAAATACTGTTTAGTGATCATAGATATGTTTTCAAAATGGGTAGAAGCTTTTCCTTAAGGAATCACTGTGCTTACCACCCACAGTCAGCAGGACTGGTGGAGAGGTACAATGGGATTTTAAAAACAAGTTAAGAAAAGTTGATGAGTAAGACTCAGAAGAATTGGATTTGCTGTTTACCTCTAGCATTGCTGAGCATGAAAACAGTAACAAATGTAAAGGGTTTGATCCTTTAAAGTAGTATTTGAAAGGGCATATTATGTGCCTCAGTAAAAAGCTCTCATGCCTGCAGGGCTGGAGGCTGACAGTTCACTAGCTAATTAAATAAAGAAACTGTTATAAATAAATCTGTTTTGCAGTTTAACTCTTTTCAGACAAAAGAACTTTCAGCTGAATAAAAACTTTGTGACTGATACACAAGGGCAAAATGGCCAAGAGTAAAGAAGACAAAAGCAGAGCAACCCAAGAACTATTGCATAATTATTTTAACTATGTATTTGTTAACTATAAGTGTGACAATTTTTCTCTTATTGTGGTTTTTCCTACACTCAACCACACAAGTGAAAGTGAGAAGACGTGATGAACTGTTTATAGACTGGCATCCAAATTTTAACACGCACCTGGCCATGAAGCAAGTGTATACAGAAACTATGCACATTTCAAATTGCTGAGTTTGTACAGCTATACCAACAAAATATAATAGACTTTAACGTCCTCTGTCCCTCTGGGGATAAAATAAGACTTTGGAAAGTTTTTTATACAGAAACTGTGAGATCACAGGACAAAATTGCTTTATTTTTACCTGTTCACACAAAAAGGAATTGTATGTCTCTACAAGAGTAATACCCTCCAGGTGGGCTGGAGTAATGGTAATATAACAATGTCTTATAAATGTTACATTAAAGTCAAAAGTGGGGTACTGTTTGTAATACTAACCATGATTCATATCTGAGTTCAATGAAAACTACATTAAATGTAGTATGTGACAATCTAGTCTTAACTAAGCAATTGTCTATTAAGAATAGAAAAATGTTTCATGCAGGGATAACACGTATCAGTACCAAAGTAATGATTTTATTTGTGGGAAAAAGGCATATAAATGGTTACCTGAGAATTGGTCCGGCAGTTGTTTTGGGTTATCTGGTTTTAGCAATAAGACATACTGCAGAATTACCTTTGGGTAAAATACGTAAACGAAGGAAAACAGCTCGAGAATCTGAAGGTCCAGGGAAAAAAAAAAAAAAACCTGTGAATCCAGTTGGTAAAATCGAAGCTGGTTGAAAAGGCCATAATTCAGTGAAAGACAAAAGTAAATTGACTCATATGAACTTGGGCAACAGTGTTATATCCAGGGCAGGAATGCCACCAGCCTATGGAGCAGTCAAATCGATCTGGGAGCTGAGGAAGCTGTCAAAAGTCATAAGCAATGCAACTTTTTCCACCCTAGAATTGGTGACTAATGAACTGAATGCAATAAAACTGTGGTGCTACAAAATCGAATGGCTCTTTACTTCACCCTAGCGGCAAGAGGTGGTACACGAAGAAGAATGCTGTGCGTACATTCCAGACAACCAACATGAAATCAATGACCACCTAGAGGTAATTCAGCAAGTATCAGCAATGACTAAACCAGGCCCAAACCCACTGACGGACTTTTTCCAGAATCTGTTTGGGGGGGTGGGGTTCCATCCTATTAAACATTTAATTGCTATTTGTGTGGGTATACTCCTAATAGGAGCATGTGTTTACTGTGAAATTCCCTGCATGAAAAGATTAATCAAAAATTTGTTGATATATCTGCTACTGAAACTTTTACCAAAGTGTTGAAATTAAAGATTAATTTCAAATGATGCTTTTCTGAAATATAAAACCAATGACTTACTTAGCTGAAAGCCCTTGAAAGGAAAGGCTGAGGAATGAAATAATATTGTTTATGTTTTAAACAGAATAAAATGCATTAACAGGAGGGAGAATGTTAGAAAAATCTATACATGCTGCTTAGAAAATATATTTACATACATGCTGCCTAGAAAATATATTTACAATGTGTGCTGCTTAGGAAGATGTGTATTTAAACATTCAAACATATATAAGTTGTGTGATCAAATATATAGAGAAATGTGTGCTTTAGTTAGGAATAAATGTACTTAAATCCATAATAGAGAACAAAGTTTATGTAATGCATTTAATTCTGTCTTACTAGAATAATAGTAGAAATAAACCTGCATATTATTGCTTGAAGCACAAGCTGCAGTGTAATCAGAAATTTGACCTTGGCAGCTTGCAAACGCAGTCTGGCTCATGTCTTTCAAGTAAAGATTATTTTGCAAAGTTAGAAAATAATAAATCTGTTCGCATGTGTGTCCTCTTTCCTGCCTCCACCAGGAGGTAGTTTAGTTGCACTATCTCTGATAGTAAGAAAGACAAAGGGAGGCATTAAGGAAGACATACATCTATTGTATTTGAACTAATCAGAGAACCTTGAATTGGCTACATCCTCAGGAGGTCATCGTGACTGACCAGCTGCTTGCAAGGCTGCAACATTCTCATGGGAAAAGGACTTTTGAAAACACAAATTCAGCACTTTTTTGAATTACTATGATGTAAAGACCCAGTCACTGACCACACCAGTGAGGTGGGCAAAACTGATAATGACATGTATATAAGAAATGTACTTTGTGAATAAAATCAGTCAAAATTCTATACAAACTTTGTGTATGGTTTTTTGCCTCCTAATGTACATTAGAGTTTTAAGATATCTGAGTCCTCCTGCATTATTGTTTGTTATTAATTGACATTGTGTTTGAATAACTCAATGATTTTTACAGTCTGACTCTAACGAATTTATTTAACAGACATAAATGAACATGCATGTGTGTGCATGTTTTT
>NC_056749.1:617148737-617196237 GCF_019279795.1 Protopterus annectens
GGTGTAGTGAAGGTAAGAATACTGTAGAGAAAGTATTACATGTAGAGTAGAAACAGAATCCCACTTGGTGAAACAGGAATGAGATCATAACTGAAAGCAGGAGAGTCATCTTTCATTGCAGATATAGTTGAGAAGGAGACTAGAATACACATGGAGCAAGATCAAATGTGATATATAGGGGAAGGCAAGGCATGTGATTAAGTGAAAGTGTACGTGAAGGAACGTAAGTTATGCAAAGGTGCAACTGAACAAAAAAAAGAGTGGTGTAGTAAGGGTAGCAGTGTAGGAGAGAAGGTTCTGTGTTGAGGGAAAACAGAAAGACATTTACTGTCACAGCAGGAATGTTTTAATAAATGGGAACAGAAGAGCGGACTGATGTTGCAGAATCTGGGGTGAGATTACCAGAATACACAGAGTTCTGCAATATGGGGCATTAAGGAGACAGGGAGGAGGAGGAGGAATGAAGACTACAGTGCAGGCCTGCAGAGACAAGAAAAGAAATCAAGAGGAAAAAAATCATAAATCTGTAATTTGGCGACAGTGCAAATCCCTGCTGTAGTTCTCTTTGAATGCATCCACATAATGTTGTTCAGCCAGGAGAACCATTACATGGTCCATGATGGCGATCATCCATTTTGATACTAATGCTACAGCGGTGTGACAAGATTCATCAATGCTCTGCATGATTGAAGGCCCAATGATATAGCTCATGTATGTTATGGAATGTTATGGGATATGTAAAGGACATGTGGACACTTGACAGTAAGGAGCATCTGGTTCCATATTTCTTGGGTTTCTGGTATACATAGTTCTCAATAAAGAAGGCTAGCACTAACAACATGGATTCCAATAGGTCTTTGATGTTAACTGTAATTACTGGTTAAGAAGATTGACATTCCATTAAACCTCCTCACATAAATTATGGAGAATACACCCATTACTTGGGAGAGCAGGTTAGGTCAAAGCCTTTGAAACTAGATATGTTGTTGGATGAATCTGGACATTTCATTCTGCACTGACAATTGAAGCATTGCTCAAGACCCCTTTCAGGTGGAAGGTGATACACAGTCTCCTCATTTACTTGGGAAGCACCTTCATGAAATATGCAGCAAGGTGGGTAATGCAAGGTTGCTGATACACAACATCTGGCAGCAACTGCACCTGCCATATCCTTGGATGTTGGATCAAGAGTTTGATGGTGAGTGTTGGAATTCAAAAGTGTGTGCCCACTTTCTCTTGGTGTTATCACTTGACAAGAATATACCTAAAGGTTTCCTCATGCACGCGCAGTACTACTGTCTGGTGCAGAATACTATTTCACTTATAGATATCTTTGCTTTTTCTGTCTTTAGCAACCCCAGGGCTTTCTGCTTTGATAGTATATGCCCTGGCAGGTTTCAGCATTCATATTACAGCAGCTACATTCTTCTTTCTCCTGTACCTTTAAGGGCACACACTGGTGTGACTCTTTGATTCCCTGCACTGTTGCATACCGGAAAATGTATGTCTCCTTAGCTTTTACTGCCCAGCTCCTCACCAGTATGTTTATACATACCTTCATCTTCCTCTCTTAAAACCTAGTTGCCTCGTGGTTTGGGCGTCTTTTCAGGCTTGTTGGCTGTTGGTGAAGCACCCTCCAAGAGGAAAAAACGCTTAGAGAAGAAGGGAGCCACTTTTGAGATTTTAAATATTTTTTCTCTGTTTATTTGCTAAGTTTTTCTGCATAGCTGCCTAGCTTGAGCATTTTCTGGCTTGTTAAACTTGATTTCTGTATTAGTAGCTGTATTTAGAGCACAACCAAAAGCTGTTTGCTGAATTTCCTGTTTGCACTTAATTTTAAATTGTTTTTTTCTTAAAACTTGCATATTTTCTGTCCTTGACCTAGCACTCTTGTGTGGGGTCATTTACTGCACTGTTATAACTTGATATTACTTGTGAACCTCTGCTATCTCTGTAAAAACAAAACAAAAAAAATCTTGCTTTTTCCCACTTTTCTGAGAGTTAAAAAGTTCAGTTACAGGCTTGCTGTTCCTGAACTGTTTGAAAGTTTCTGTGAGGCCATTTTGCTTGGGCTGAAGGAGGGTCTCTGTTGATCAGTGGCAGTGACTAACATTGAGCATCTTCCCTGCCCCCCGTAGTGGTGGTTACTGACTTGAAACTGTAGTTTTATTGGCCACTAGGGGTCATTTCCATAACTCCTTCATCTTCCTCTCTTAAAACCTAGTTGCCTCATGGTTTGGGCGTCTTTTCAGGCTTGTTGGCTGTTGGTGAAGCACCCTCCAAGAGGAAAAACGCTGAGAGAAGAAGGAGCCACTTTTGAGATTTTAAGTATTTTTTCTCTGTTTATTTGCTAAGTTTTTCTGCATAGCTGCCTAGCTTGAGCATTTTCTGGCTTGTTAAACTTGATTTCTGTATTAGTAGCTGTATTTAGAGCACAACCAAAAGCTGTTTGCTGAATTTCCTGTTTGCACTTAATTTTAAATTGTTTTCTTCTTAAAACTTGCATATTTTCTGTCCTTGACCTAGCACTCTTGTGTGGGGTCATTTACTGCACTGTTATAACTTGATATTACTTGTGAACCTCTGCTATCTCTGTAAAAACAAACAAAAAAAATCTTGCTTTTTCCCACTTTTCTGAGAGTTAAAAGTTCAGTTACAGGCTTGCTGTTCCTGAACTGTTTGAAAGTTTCTGTGAGGCCATTTTTGCTTGGGCTGAAGGAGGGTCTCTCTGTTGATCAGTGGCAGTGACTAACATTGAGCATCTTCCCTGCCCCCCATAGTGGTGGTTACTGACTTGAAACTGTAGTTTTATTGGCCACTAGGGGTCATTTCCATAACTCCTTCATCTTCCTCTCTTAAAACCTAGTTGCCTCGTGGTTTGGGCGTCTTTTCAGGCTTGTTGGCTGTTGGTGAAGCACCCTCCAAGAGGAAAAACGCTGAGAGAAGAGAGGAGCCACTTTTGAGATTTTAAGTATTTTTTCTCTGTTTATTTGCTAAGTTTTTCTGCATAGCTGCCTAGCTTGAGCATTTTCTGGCTTGTTAAACTTGATTTCTGTATTAGTAGCTGTATTTAGAGCACAACCAAAAGCTGTTTGCTGAATTTCCTGTTTGCACTTAATTTTAAATCGTTTTTTCTTAAAACTTGCATATTTTCTGTCCTTGACCTAGCACTCTTGTGTGGGGTCATTTACTGCACTGTTATAACTTGATATTACTTGTGAACCTCTGCTATCTCTGTAAAAAACAAAAACAAAAAAAAATCTTGCTTTTTCCCACTTTTCTGAGAGTTAAAAAAGTTCAGTTACAGGCTTGCTGTTCCTGAACTGTTTGAAAGTTTCTGTGAGGCCATTTTTGCTTGGGCTGAAGGAGGGTCTCTCTGTTGATCACTGGCAGTGACTAACATTGAGCAGCTTCCCTGCCCCCCTTAGAGGTGGTAACTGACTTGAAACTGTAGTTTTATTGGCCACTAGGGGTCATTTCCATAACTCCTTCATCTTCCTCTCTTAAAACCTAGTTGCCTCGTGGTTTGGGCATCTTTTCAGGCTTGTTGGCTGTTGGTGAAGCACCCTCCAAGAGGAAAAAACGCTGAGAGAAGAAGGGAGCCACTTTTGAGATTTTAAATATTTTTTCTCTGTTTATTTGCTATGTTTTTCTGCATAGCTGCCTAGCTTGAGCATTTTCTGGCTTGTTAAACTTGATTTCTGTATTAGTAGCTGTATTTAGAGCACAACCAAAAGCTGTTTGCTGAATTTCCTATTTGCACTTAATTTTAAATCGATTTTTTCTTCTTAAAACTTGCATATTTTATGTCCTTGACCTAGCACTCTTGTGTGGGGTCATTTACTGCACTGTTATAACTTGATATTACTTGTGAACCTCTGCTATCTCTGTAAAAAACAAAAACAAAAAAAATCTTGCTTTTTTCCCACTTTCTGAGAGTTAAAAAAGTGCAGTTACAGGCTTGCTGTTCCTGAACTGTTTGAAAGTTTCTGTGAGGCCATTTTGCTTGGGCTGAAGGAGGGTCTCTGTTGATCAGTGGCAGTGACTAACATTGAGCAGCTTCCCTGCCCCTTAGAGGTGGTTACTGACTTGAAACTGTAGTTTTATTGGCCACTAAGGGTCATTTCCATAACTCCTTCATCTTCCTCTCTTAAAACCTAGTTGCCTCGTGGTTTGGGCGTCTTTCAGGCTTGTTGGCTGCTGGTGAAGCACCCTCCAAGAGGAAAAAACACTGAGAGAAGAAGGAGCCACTTTGAGATTTTAAATATTTTTCTCTGTTTATTTGCTAAGATTTTCTGCATAGCTGCCTAGCTTGAGCATTTTCTGGCTTGTTAAACTTGATTTCTGTATTAGTAGCTGTATTTAGAGCACAACCAAAAGCTGTTTGCTGAATTTCCTGTTTGCACTTAATTTTAAATTGTGTTTTTCTTAAAACTTGCATATTTTCTGTCCTTGACCTAGCACTCTTGTTTGGGGTCATTTACTGCACTGTTATAACTTGATATTACTTGTGAACCTCTTCTATCTCTGTAAAAAACAAACAAACAAAAAAAAATCTTGCTTTTTTTCCCACTTTTCTGAGAGTTAAAAAAGTTCAGTTACAGGCTTGCTGTTCCTGAACTGTTTGAAAGTTTCTGTGAGGCCATTTTTGCTTGGGCTGAAGGAGGGTCTCTCTGTTGATCAGTGGCAGTGACTAACATTGAGCAGCTTCCTGCCCCTTAGAGGTGGTTACTGACTTGAAACTGTAGTTTTATTGGCCACTAGGGGTCATTTCCATAACTCCTTCATCTTCCTCTCTTAAAACCTAGTTGCCTCGTGGTTTGGGCGTCTTTTCAGGCTTGTTGGCTGCTGGTGAAGCACCCTCCAAGAGGAAAAAACACTGAGAGAAGAAGGGAGCCACTTTTGAGATTTTAAATATTTTTTCTCTGTTTATTTGCTATGATTTTCTGCATAGCTGCCTAGCTTGAGCATTTTCTGGCTTGTTAAACTTGATTTCTGTATTAGTAGCTGTATTTAGAGCACAACCAAAAGCTGTTTGCTGAATTTCCTGTTTGCACTTAATTTTAAATCGTTTTTTTCTTAAAACTTGTATATTTTCTGTCCTTGACCTAGCACTCTTGTGTGGGGTCATTTACTGCACTGTTATAACTTGATATTACTTGTGAACCTCTGCTATCTCTGTAAAAAAAAAAAAAAACAAAAAAAAAATCTTGCTTTTTCCCCACTTTCTGAGAGTTAAAAAAGTTCAGTTACAGGCTTGCTGTTCCTGAACTGTTTGAAAGTTTCTGTCAGGCCATATTTGCTTGGGCTGAAGGAAGGTCTCTCTGTTGATCAGTGGCAGTGACTAACATTGAGCAGCTTCCTGCCCGCGTAGAGGTGGTAACTGACTTGAAACTGTAGTTTTATTGGCCACTAGGGGTCATTTCCATAACTCCTTCATCTTCCTCTCTTAAAACCTAGTTGCCTCGTGGTTTGGGCGTCTTTTCAGGCTTGTTGGCTGTTGGTGAAGCACCCTCCAAGAGGAAAAACGCTGAGAGAAGAAGGGAGCCACTTTTGAGATTTTAAGTATTTTTCTCTGTTTATTTGCTAAGTTTTTCTGCATAGCTGCCTAGCTTGAGCATTTTCTGGCTTGTTAAACTTGATTTCTGTATTAGTAGCTGTATTTAGAGCACAACCAAAAGCTGTTTGCTGAATTTCCTGTTTGCACTTAATTTTAAATCGTTTTTTTCTTAAAACCTGCATATTTTCTGTCCTTGACCTAGCACTCTTGTGTGGGGTCATTTACTGCACTGTTATAACTTGATATTACTTGTGAACCTCTGCTATCTCTGTAAAAAAAAACAAAAACAAAAAAAAATCTTGCTTTTTTCCCACTTTCTGAGAGTTAAAAAAGTTCAGTTACAGGCTTGCTGTTCCTGAACTGTTTGAAAGTTTCTGTGAGGCCATTTTTGCTTGGGCTGAAGGAGGGTCTCTCTGTTGATCAGTGGCAGTGACTAACATTGAGCAGCTTCCCTGCCCCCAGTAGAGGTGGTTACTGACTTGAAACTGTAGTTTTATTGGCCACTAGGGGTCATTTCCATAACTCCTTCATCTTCCTCTCTTAAAACCTAGTTGCCTCGTGGTTTGGGCGTCTTTTCAGGCTTGTTGACTGTTGGTGAAGCACCTCCAAGAGGAAAAAACGCTGAGAGAAGAAGGGAGCCACTTTTGAGATTTTAAGTATTTTTCTCTGTTTATTTGCTAAGTTTTTCTGCATAGCTGCCTAGCTTGAGCATTTTCTGGCTTGTTAAACTTGATTTCTGTATTAGTAGCTGTATTTAGAGCACAACCAAAAGCTGTTTGCTGAATTTCCTGTTTGCACTTAATTTTAAATCGTTATTTTCTTAAAACTTGCATATTTTCTGTCCTTGACCTAGCACTCTTGTGTGGGGTCATTTACTGCACTGTTATAACTTGATATTACTTGTGAACCTCTGCTATCTCTGTAAAAACAAAAAAAAAAAATCTTGCTTTTTCCCACTTTTCTGAGAGTTAAAAGTTCAGTTACAGGCTTGCTGTTCCTGAACTGCTTGAAAGTTTCTGTGAGGCCATTTTGCTTGGGCTGAAGGAGGGTCTCTGTTGATCAGTGGCAGTGACTAACATTGAGCAGCTTCCCTGCCCCGTAGAGGTGGTTACTGACTTGAAACTGTAGTTTTATTTTCCTTTGGGTCTGTTTCTATATTCTTTTCAGCCCTGCTATCAACCCACGCTTCCAAGCGTAGCTATGGCGTGATTGTGTGGGTTGCTGGGCAGCATGGGCAGCACCGGTTAAACAAGGTTAAACTCTTTTCTGGCTCAGAAAGTCTGTTCTTCAATTTTCCCTTAGAACTGCTCTGTTAGGAACCTAAACAGTTTACACCTACACTAAAAGTGCACTTTTCAAATGGCTTTTCTTCTCAAAAAAGCAAGCGCCCACATCTTGCTCGGCATATCCCTTGTCTTGTCGGCATTCTCTTTGCAGTCATGCACTCCTATAAATATACAAATCTCTCACTACTTGAGCCCCCAGGGTGCCACTTCTTATACTGAAGCCCACTGCTTTCTGTCTCATACCAACTCCATTCTTTCTAGCATGTCGAAGGGTCAGATGCTGGCGTCCTCTTCTGCCCAGTTGGTGGTCTGGGGTGCAGGCAATGTTACAAAGAATGCCTCATGTGGACAACCCTCCTCCTCCTCCCGTAGCTTACTAACACTTGTGAGAGATGCAGCTATTTAGCCCAGACTAGAGGCTGTGTCTCTCAGCTCAGGACTGGCAAGACCAGGCAGGAGGAGAAGGCAACTACACACACCACAGCACCAGTCTCACACTGTCAACCACACACTGAATCAAACACATAAACACACTAAGACATACTCAGGAGCTCTGATAGAAAATTTACCTAGTAGCAGAGGCCTCCAAAGCAGACACCCAAAGCAGCTTCACAAACTCAATACACCACACACAAACAACACATAAACAACAAATCAGTGGCGCTGGTCACTGCCCTTTAAAAGACCAAATAACGCAAACATACTTGTCATGGGTGACTCCATGAGTCAGACACTGGCGTCCGCTCACCAGACTGAGTAAGGAGAAGGTCACAGTAAGCGCACCAGCCAAAGGCTAGAATCCGCCACATAACACAAGCACTCAGGTCTCAACAGCAGAACAAGTATGACTCAGTCGTGTCCGCGCTGGTGTCATGACCCGCAGGGCGTACCTCGCGGACTACATGAAAAGAGACATTGAGGGCTCTGATTATGTGGCCCAGGCCAGGTATGACCTGACCTTGAGCAGTATCTACCTTCACCCTAGAGAATGATGTCACAATACAGTGATGAATGATCAGCTTTGTGGTGACCCCGTTCTGAGTGTCATTCAAAAGGGATCAATGTCTGTCTGCCTAGGATGACCGGACAGCCGCATCTGCTGCTTCGCAGGGGCGACACCGTCACAAACTTCCGGATATTGGCAAAGGCTCGCTGCCACCCCCACTTAGTGCCTTTTTAGGCAAGGCTCAAATTCAAACCTACCACCTGGAGACACAAAAGTAAAACTGAGATAATGCTGCTCAATGCCAGAGTCTCATTCCTCCAGATACACGCACTCAAGGCCCTTCTCAGTATGGAGAACATTGATGTCTGTGCTGTGACGGGAAGCCACCCAGTTCCCCAAGGCTCCACCAAGGCACCCAGCACGATCGGGTTTCACCTCATATCATCGTTCCGGCCCCAAAATCCGGACCAACACCAAGAAAGGAGGGTGTCCATATTCGCCGGACACTGGAGTTGAGTAACAGCACTTACGATCAAAGCCGGAGACCATCCAGGTGCAATTAACCATAGGCAAGACTGCTCTGCAATTTGTAGCATGTTACAGGCACCCTCTCCTAAGAGCTCAGGAACCTCACATGGCCTTCCTGAAAACAATGGAGGGATAATGT
Source organism: Protopterus annectens (assembly GCF_019279795.1). NCBI lineage: Eukaryota > Metazoa > Chordata > Ceratodontiformes > Protopteridae > Protopterus > Protopterus annectens. Next base: position 617,157,197 of record NC_056749.1, read on the forward strand.
CTCGACACCATCATACTAGGTGACTTCAACTGCCTAATATAGACTGGGAACACTACTCCAAGCCCAGGCACTCTACTTCCAAAGGTTCCTGGAGTTCATAAACTCAAATGCCATGGAACAACTAGTCACCATCCCACAAGGAGAAAACAATACGATCTCATCATCACGAACTTGTCACGATCCTGATATTTCCTTTTTGAATATACCCTCACTGGTGAGATCGGATCATAGCTGTGTCCTCGCTGGAGGTCATTTTCCATAACTCCTTCATCTTCCTCTCTTAAAACCTAGTTGCCTCGTGGTTTGGGCATCTTTTCAGGCTTGTTGGCTGTTGGTGAAGCACCCTCCAAGAGGAAAAAACGCTGAGAGAAGAAGGGAGCCACTTTTGAGATTTTAAGTATTTTTTCTCTGTTTATTTGCTAAGTTTTTCTGCATAGCTGCCTAGCTTGAGCATTTTCTGGCTTGTTAAACTTGATTTCTGTATTAGTAGCTGTATTTAGAGCACAACCAAAAGCTGTTTGCTGAATTTCCTGTTTGCACTTAATTTTAAATTGTGTTTTTCTTAAAACTTGCATATTTTCTGTCCTTGACCTAGCACTCTTGTTTGGGGTCATTTACTGCACTGTTATAACTTGATATTACTTGTGAACCTCTTCTATCTCTGTAAAAAACAAACAAACAAAAAAAAAATCTTGCTTTTTCCCACTTTTCTGAGAGTTAAAAGTTCAGTTACAGGCTTGCTGTTCCTGAACTGTTTGAAAGTTTCTGTGAGGCCATTTTTGCTTGGGCTGAAGGAGGGTCTCTCTGTTGATCAGTGGCAGTGACTAACATTGAGCAGCTTCCCTGCCCCCCGTAGAGGTGGTTACTGACTTGAAACTGTAGTTTTATTGGCCACTAGGGGTCATTTCCATAACTCCTTCATCTTCCTCTCTTAAAACCTAGTTGCCTCGTGGTTTGGGCGTCTTTTCAGGCTTGTTTGCTGCTGGTGAAGCACCCTCCAAGAGGAAAAATGCTGAGAGAAGAAGGAGCCACTTTTGAGATTTTAAGTATTTTTTCTCTGTTTATTTGCTAAGTTTTTCTGCATAGCTGCCTAGCTTGAGCCTTTTCTGGCTTGTTAAACTTGATTTCTGTATTAGTAGCTGTATTTAGAGCACAACCAAAAGCTGTTTGCTGAATTTCCTGTTTGCACTTAATTTTAAATCGTTTTTTCTTAAAACTTGCATATTTTCTGTCCTTGACCTAGCACTCTTGTGTGGGGTCATTTACTGCACTGTTATAACTTGATATTACTTGTGAACCTCTGCTATCTCTGTAAAAAACAAAAACAGAAAAAAATCGTGCTTTTTTCCCACTTTTCTGAGAGTTAAAAAAGTTCAGTTACAGGCTTGCTGTTCCTGAACTGTTTGAAAGTTTCTGTCAGGCCATTTTTGCTTGGGCTGAAGGGAGGGTCTCTCTGTTGATCAGTGGCAGTGACTAACATTGAGCAGCTTCCCTGCCCCCGTAGAGGTGGTAACTGACTTGAAACTGTAGTTTTATTGGCCACTAGGGGTCATTTCCATAACTCCTTCATCTTCCTCTCTTAAAACCTAGTTGCCTCGTGGTTTGGTCATCTTTTCAGGCTTGTTGGCTGTTGGTGAAGCACCCTCCAAGAGGAAAATACGGTGAGAGAAGAAGGGAGCCACTTTTGAGATTTTAAGTACTTTTTCTCTGTTTATTTGCTAAGTTTTTCTGCATAGCTGCCTAGCTTGAGCATTTTCTGGCTTGTTAAACTTGATTTCTGTATTAGTAGCTGTATTTAGAGCACAACCAAAAGCTGTTTGCTGAATTTCCTGTTTGCACTTAATTTTAAATCGTTTTTCTTAAAACCTGCATATTTTCTGTCCTTGACCTAGCACTCTTGTGTGGGGTCATTTACTGCACTGTTATAACTTGATATTACTTGTGAACCTCTGCTATCTCTGTAAAAACAAAAAAAAAAAAAATCTTGCTTTTTCCCACCTTTCTGAGAGTTGAAAAAGTTCAGTTACCGGCTTGCTGTTCCTGAACTGTTTGAAAGTTTCTGTGAGGCCATTTTTGCTTGGGCTGAAGGAGGGTCTCTCTGTTGATCACTGGCAGTGACTAACATTGAGCAGCTTCCCTGCCCCCAGTAGAGGTGGTTACTGACTTGAAACTGTAGTTTTATTGGCCACTAGGGGTCATTTCCATAACTCCTTCATCTTCCTCTCTTAAAACTTAGTTACCTCGTGGTTTGGGCGTCTTTTCAGGCTTGTTGGCTGTTGGTGAAGCACCCTCCAAGAGGAAAAAATGCTGAGACAAGACGGGAGCCACTTTTGAGATTTTAAGTATTTTTTCTCTGTTTATTTGCTAAGTTTTTCTGCATAGCTGCCTAGCTTGAGCATTTTCTGGCTTGTTAAACTTGATTTCTGTATTAGTAGCTGTATTTAGAGCACAACCAAAAGCTGTTTGCTGAATTTCCTATTTGCACTTAATTTTAAATCGATTTTTTCTTCTTAAAACTTGCATATTTTATGTCCTTGACCTAGCACTCTTGTGTGGGGTCATTTACTGCACTGTTATAACTTGATATTACTTGTGAACCTCTGCTATCTATGTAAAAAACAAAAACAAAAAAAAATCTTGCTTTTTCTCCACTTTCTGAGAGTTAAAAAAGTTCAGTTACAGGCTTGCTGTTCCTGAACTGTTTGAAAGTTTCTGTGAGGCCATTTTTGCTTGGGCTGAAGGAGGGTCTCTCTGTTGATCAGTGGCAGTGACTAACATTGAGCAGCTTCCCTGCCCCCGTAGAGGTGGTTACTGACTTGAAACTGTAGTTTTATTGGCCACTAGGGGTCATTTCCATAACTCCTTCATCTTCCTCTCTTAAAACCTAGTTGCCTCGTGGTTTGGGCATCTTTTCAGGCTTGTTGGCTGTTGGTGAAGCACCCTCCAAGAGGAAAAAACGCTGAGAGAAGAAGGCAGCCACTTTTGAGATTTTAAGTATTTTTCTCTGTTTATTTGCTAAGTTTTTCTGCATAGCTGCCTAGCTTGAGCATTTTCTGGCTTGTTAAACTTGATTTCTGTATTAGTAGCTGTATTTAGAGCACAACCAAAAGCTGTTTGCTGAATTTCCTGTTTGCACTTAATTTTAAATCGTTTTTTTCTTAAAACTTGCATATTTTCTTTCCTTGACCTAGCACTCTTGTGTGGGGTCATTTACTGCACTGTTATAACTTGATATTACTTGTGAACCTCTGCTATCTCTGTAAAAAACAAACAAAAAAAAATCTTGCTTTTTTCCCACTTTTCTGAGAGTTAAAAAAGTTCAGTTACAGGCTTGCTGTTCCTGAACTGTTTGAAAGTTTCTGTGAGGCCATTTTTGCTTGGGCTGAAGGAGGATCTCTCTGTTGATCAGTGGCAGTGACTAACATTGAGCAGCTTCCCTGCTCCCCGTAGAGGTGGTTACTGACTTGAAACTGTAGTTTTATTGGCCACTAGGGGTCATTTCCATAACTCCTTCATCTTCCTCTCTTAAAACCTAGTTGCCTCGTGGTTTGGGCGTCTTTTCAGGCTTGTTGGCTGTTGGTGAAGCACCCTCCAAGTGGAAAAAACGCTGAGAGAAGAAGGGAGCCACTTTTGAGATTTTAAGTATTTTTCTCTGTTTATTTGCTAAGTTTTTCTGCATAGCTGCCTAGCTTGAGCATTTTCTGGCTTGTTAAACTTGATTTCTGTATTAGTAGCTGTATTTAGAGCACAACCAAAAGCTGTTTGCTGAATTTCCTGTTTGCACTTAATTTTAAATCTTTTTTTTCTTCTTAAAACTTGCATATTTTCTGTCCTTGACCTAGCACTCTTGTGTGGGGTCATTTACTGCACTGTTATAACTTGATATTACTTGTGAACCTCTGCTATCTCTGTAAAAAACAAAAAAAAAATCTTGCTTTTTCCCCACTTTCTGAGAGTTAAAAAAGTTCAGTTACAGGCTTGCTGTTCCTGAACTGTTTGAAAGTTTCTGTCAGGCCATATTTGCTTGGGCTGAAGGAAGGTCTCTCTGTTGATCAGTGGCAGTGACTAACATTGAGCAGCTTCCCTGCCCCCCGTAGAGGTGGTTACTGACTTGAAACTGTAGTTTTATTTTCCCTTTTGGGTCTATTCCTGCTTCTTTCCAGCCCCTGCTATCAAGCACGCTTTAACGTGCTTTAGCGTGATTTAGCGGAGTTGCCACTAGAGCAGCATCGGGCAGCACCGGTTAAACAAGGTTAAACTCTTTCTGGCTCCAGAAAGTCTGTTCTTCAATTTTTCCCTTAGAACTGCTCTGTTAGGAACCTAAACAGTTTACACCTACACTAAAAAGTGCAGCACTTGTTCCAAATAGCTTTTTCTTCTCAAAAAGCTCAGCACTTGTCTTATAAGCATATCCCTTGTCTTGTAAGCATTCTCTTTGCCGGTCATGCACTCCTATATTATACAAATCTCTCACTAGCAAAACCCCCCAGGAGTGCCCACTTCCCTGCTAAGCCCACTACTTTTCTGTCTCATACCAACTCATAATTCTTTCTAGCATGTCGAAGGGTCAGATGCTGGCGTCCTCTTCTGCCCAGTTGGTGAATCTGGGAATTCTGAGACAATGTTACAATTGCCTCATGTACACGGACAACCCTCTCCTCCTCCCACGTAACACTAACACTTGTGAGAGATGCAGCTATTTAGCCAGACTAGAGGCTGAGCTCTCTCAACTCAGGACTGGCAAGACCAGGCAGGAGGAGAAGGCAACTACACACACCACAATACCAGTCTCACATAACTCAACCACACCACTGAATCAAACACATAAACACACTAAGACATACTCGGAGGCTCTGAGTAAAATGTTCCTAAACAGCAGAGGCCTCCAAAGCAGACACCCAAGCAACTACAAACTCAATACACCACACAAACAACACATAAACAACAAAATCAGTGTGCAAAGCAGTCACTGCCCTTAAGGCCAAATACAACACCAAACATACTTGTCATAGGTGACTCCATAGTCAGACACACTGGCGTCCGCTCACCAGACTGAGTAAGGAGAAGGTCACAGTAAGCTGCCTGTCGGGCGCTAGAATCCGCCACATAACACAAGCACTCAGGTCTCTCAACAGCAGGTACAAGTATGACTCAGTCATTGTCCACGCTGGTGTCAACGACCTGAGACGTACCTCCTTGGACTACATGAAAAGAGACATTGAGGAGCTCTCTGATTATGTAGCCCAGGCAGGTATGACCCTGACCTTGAGCAGTATCCTACCTTCACCTAGAATGATGTCACAATACAGTGATAAGATGATCAGCTTTAATAATTGGCTTAAATTCTGGTGTCATTCAAAGGGGATCCAATGTCTGTCTGCCTGGGATGACATGCTGGACAAGCCATGCTGCTTCGCAAGGGACGGCTTGCACCCGTCACCCCTAGGCTTCCGGATATTGGCAAAGGCTCTTGCCACCCCCATAGTGCCTTTTTAGGCAAGGCTCAAATTCTAAACCTACCACCCTAGAACACAAAAAAGTAAAAAAACTAAGGGTAATGCTGCTCAATGCCAGAAGTCTCATTCTCAAGATGCACGCACTCAAGGCCCTTCTCAGTATGGAGAACATTGATGTCTGTGCTGTGACAGAAACCTGGTTCAAGGCTCCTGAGAGCACCCCAGCACGATCAGGTTTCACCTCATATCATGCGTTCCGGCCCCAAAATCCGGACAACACCAAGAAAGGAGGGGGGGGTGTCCATATTCATAAAGGACACCCACACCTCAAGGTTGGTGGCAACGCACGATGCATCGGAGACCATCCAGGTGCAATTAACCATAGGCAAGACTGCTCTGCAATTTGTAGCATGTTACAGGCCACCCTCTCAAACTCAGGAACCTCACATGGCCTTCCTGAAAACAATGGAGGGGATAAATGTATCTCCAAACACCATCATACTAGGTGACTTCAACTACCCTAATATAGACTGGGAACACTACTCAAGCCCAAACACTCTAGCCCAAAGGTTCCTGGAGTTCATAAACTCAAATGCCATGGAACAACTAGTCACCATCCCCACAAGAGGAGAAAACATACTTGATCTCATCATCACGAACATGCGATCACAATGTTCAACACTCGAAGTATACCCCTCACTGGTGAGATCAGATCATAAACTAATCTCGCTGGAGGTCCTCATCCCGCCCCCTCCTGAAATAAAAAAGACCACAGTGAAAAACTTCTCAAAAGCCGACTTCACACTTCTAAAAACTAGTGTGGTCTCCTTTAAGGCCCCTGAGCCAGTGGTAAACATTACTCAAACCGCTGAATCACTTACAAATGCCTTCTACCAGCACCTACAGGACTGCATGGATCAGGCAATCCCAAACAAAACTAAGACTCTTTGTACCAAAGGCAAGCGTCCAGTCTGGTGGACCCCAGCCATAAACAAGGAAGCTACTACAAGATAGAGCAAAATCCTTGAAAGGTAAGACACCTTTGATCATTATAAGTAAAAAACTAAGAGCTCTCATAAAATCATCCAAGGCAAATTTTGAGAGAAAAATCGCCAAGGACTCAAAAGACAATCATAAGGCCTTCTTTAGCTATGTTAGAAACCTAGGAGGAAACTCCCAGATATGCTCAGAATTAGTTCAAAATGATGTGAAGATTACTGAACCTACACACATTGCCAACATACTGGCTGACAGGTTCAGTGCAAACTTCTGCCCCCCTCCCCCACAAAAGGAGAGATATCTATACCAAAGGATTGTAGCCCCCCAAACATCTCCAACGCCCAGGTGAGAACTGCTCTCTCCAAAGCAAAAAACACAGCATCCATGGGACCGGATGGTGTCCCCGGCTGTGTGCTCCACGAACTCAATGAGGAATTAAACCCGCAGTTAGGACAGCTGTTTAATCTTAGCCTCACCTCAGGATACATACACAAGGAGTGGCGCACGGCGACTGTGGTCCCACTTCACAAGGGCGGTGCCTCCACCGACCCTGGAAATTACCATCCCATTAGCTTGACAAGCCTTATCTGCAAAGCCATGGAGAGGATCATAATGGAACTCATAAATAAAGACATAGGGAACTTGCAGACTTTGGATCCAACCCAGTTTGGCTTTGTCAAAGGCAGATCATGCCTTTTAAACTTGGTTGATTTTTTTGAGACAGTCACCAAGGCCATTGATGCGGGAAAGGCAGTCCATACTGCCTACCTTGACCTGGCAAAGGCCTTCGACACAATACCCCACTCAGGTATCATCGAAAAACTCATCAGCTTGAATGTAAACCCATACATCACATGATGGGTTGCAAACTGGCTAAGTGACCGAACCCACAGGGTTAGAGTTGCTGGAGCCATGTCGGACTCAAAGCCTGTCACAAGTGGTGTCCCACAGGGATCAGTCCTGGGTCCACTCTTGTTCGGCATCTACTTTTCTGAAGTACAAGCAAACACAGGAGGGTTATGGCTGACAAAGTTTGCAGGTGACTGCAAACTGGGCGCCATAGTCGAAAACACATCTGACACAGATATCCTTCAGAAGGGCCTCACAGAAACGGATAACTGGTGCCAGAGCCATGGCCTAAAGTTAAATGCCAAGAATTGCATAGTCATACCCTTCGGGAAAAACAAGGTTACCCCTAGCTACCATATAGGTGGCAATCCACTGAGCACAGAAGAAGTCATCAGGGATCTGGGGACCCAGGTTGACAGTAGCCTTTCGTTTGACACTCATGTTGCTAAAGTAGTTAGGAAAACCTTCTACATTGCCCACCTGATCATGAAGGGATTCACATCTAGATCAAGGGAGGTCATCGTCCCCCTGTACTCATCACTCATTAGACCTATGATTGAGTACAATGCCCCATTCGGAATGTATCTGACCCGACACCTGCAGCAGCTGGAAAGGCCCCAAAAGTTCCTCACCAAAAGGATAAAGGGTCTCAAAAATATGTCTTATGCTGCCCGACTGAAAGAACTCCAGCTCTATTCAGTCTCATACCGCTTGCTCAGAGGTGACCTGTGCCTGACATATACAGCCATGTCAAACCCTGATTTGATGAATATGCTTCACCTCAAAAAATCTAGATCCCTCAGAACCACAAGGGCGGGAGACTTAAACCTTGACACGGTTATTAATAGAACATGCTGGAGGGACAGATTCATCACCCAGAGACTCCCTATGCTGTGGAACAAAATCCCGGTACATGTGAGGCAGAGCACCTCGCTGGCCTTGTTCAAGAGGAATCTTGACCAATGGATGGGGGATCGCAGATATACCCCAGGGATTACTTCAGTGTCACTGCTTGACAGAGGCACAGCAAAATAATAGGCATAGTTTTATTCAAACTAAAGGGGTGGCAAAAGCCAAATAACTATGGGCTAGGCTTATAAATGCCCTTGGGCAGATAGCCTAGTATGAACCTATGAACCTATATATGCTGTGTTTATTGGATTTCAGTTGTGTGATGACCATCTGTCCCTTCTCTTTTCCCTGACTCCAATGTCTGTGCAAGTTCTACTGCCATACATGAATATATAACAAACATCTGTAAGCAGCTGGAGTATTTTTCCTACAAATGTGGAGATTACCTTGCTCTCAGCACCTGTAAGTGTGATGCACTTCATTCAGCTGATGCAGAAATGAATGACTGATGATCTACTACTCACTTGTCATTGAAACCTATCACTCAGTTACATCTGCTTCTCTACAATGATACTGGATGATACAATATGATGCCACTGTGCAGTTATGCTGCCTGACCTTGTCTTACCAGAGAGCAATGTCACCATAGAAAGCAACCTGCAGTTGTCTGGTAGGCATGGTATCCCATACAATTGAGAATCTTGTAGCACCTCCATGATCCATATAGTTCTTTTCAGCAATAGATGGAATTAATGCATGTGCTGCTTTCACCCACATATGAGGTTTGGCAACAAACTAAGTTGTCCAGGGACATCTTCAAGAGGGGTTAGATTGATATTAGTGGGAGTTATGTGGGCTGGTGAGATTAAAGGGTTAAATGGAGGGTGGTATGATTGGGAGGAAATGAGGTAAGGGTGGGGAGGAGCTTAAGGGGTTTAGACAAGTGTAGCTGGACAAGTCATCACATTTTGGCATGAACTTGATACTGAGCAGGATTACATCCAAGAAGACCCATGGGTGTTTTGGTGGTCATGTAGGCCTGGATTCTTGGTGGTGTGTGGTGGGTGGCACAGGCTGGAGGTGTGGGTGGCATTTTTCTTCCTGTCTCTATCCCAAGGGTGATGTTGGTGCATTGAGGTTGTGCACTTGTGGGTAAATGGGTGAGGATGGATGGTGTGTGTTGAATGAGTTTATTGAAATGCATGCTCTCTGTCCTGGTTTTCGTTACCATTTTTGTGTGAGTTCTATAGAGGACGGTGCTTTTGCTCAGTGAGCAGGAATTGTTTTGCTGGTCAGGATCTGTGTAGGGATGTCCCATTGAGGTACAGGTGCAGGGGGAAGTGGCGTGCTTCTTGGATTCATGGCGCTGATGGTGTGGGTCCTTTAGGAAATGCAGCGGAGTGGCATTGTACTTTCTGATTGATGCTGATGGGGAGAGGCATGGCACCCGGTGGGTAGTGGTTGGGCAGTTGTGTCCCAGCAGGGGATGTGGTTCCATTGTCTCAAAGCTGAATAGACAATCCATGGGGGGCCTATGGTGGCTGGCTGATTGGTGTTGTGGAGGTGGTGACTCTCAGAGAGCTGTAGTCTTTGTCTGGTTTGTTTTGGGGTGTGTGGAGAGACTGGGACAATTTTGCTTTCTAGATTTGTAGGTGATTGGTTTTATTGTGTTCTGCGGGTGGAACTCCATTTGATTTTCTGTGTGGCTGCTCATTGTTGGATGGGGCAGAGTGGAGGTAGGTCTGTTTTATAAAGGTTTTCTTTTTATGTAAGTTTGCATTGTGCTTGGTTGTTTGGTGCAGAGAGATGCTGTTTCTGCGGCTCTCACTGTTTGGAGCTCACCCACTTTGTGGAGGATTCTGGGGATGGAGTATAGTGGTTTTGGAGTGCGGGGAGTCTGGGTCTTGCAGGCTTGGATTTGTTCCTTGCCCACTCGTTTGGTGCATTCTGTAGTTGTTTGTTGTCATCCACATGGTGAGTCACTGTTTGGTGCGTCTCTTGTGCATTGGTTGCTTTCAAGGGCTAGGGGTGCTTGTGTTGGTGGGGGCAGCATGCATGCATGCTGTCTTTGTGGAGATTCTCTTGAAGTGGTAAGAAAAAAAAAAAGAAAGGGGGGCCTTGGATTGGTGATGCGGTTCCATCGCCTGTTGTTTGTTGGCTGACAGGATTCTCGTCTCGGTAGTGGTGGTGGTTTGTGGGTCGGTCTGCCATGCTCAGTTGGGGTGTTTTCCTCAGTGAGGCTCAAGTGGTTTTCGCCAGCTTTGAGTGGGTTGGTGTGACCATTGCCACGCATGCACGGTGGCGGTGACAGTCAGAGGATTGTGGCCATCATATCTTTTGGTGGTTCAGGTTCTGGTGGAGTGTGTGGGCATGCCTCTTGGCCTGTTGAGGCGTGGGATGTGGAGACTGATTTCTGCCTTCAGTTGGGCATGCAAAGAAAAAGGAGGAGGAGAAAAAAAAAGGAGGGGTGGCTTTCTTTCAGTGCAGTTTTCTACTGCTAAGTGCAGCTTCCTCACAGCATGCACTTTTGTGTGCAGTGGGAGGAAAAAAATGTATATAGCAGATGGGTTATGCGGGTGTTGTTCCGCAGGGTTGGCTTTGTTCCCTCGTGGTTGAGGTACTTGTTGTCATGCCATGGCTGTTCTGACATGTTCCCTTCAGCTGGAGCTGTAAGTGGATTTTTGTCGGCTCTGAAGAAATTAGTGTAATGGATGTGCTGCCCATGTATGGTGTAGCACTGTCAGTGGAGTGGGTTGGTACCTCTTATTTGTACAGCTTTTGCAGAATGAGGGGAAAGTTTGGAAGGATTGCAGGTTATGGAGTAAACATCACTCAATTTATTTGCTTGTATCTGGGAAACAAAGTATGCTACTTATGCTCAAAGTGGGACTTTTAGGGTTTTACAGGACAGAACATACACCAGGTTCAAACTTGCTCATGTTGGCAAAGTAAAATGCTTAATTTTCAGGCCAGACCATACTCCAGGCTTGGACTTGTCATGGTGGGAAAGTAAAAATGCTTGCTATTTATTTCTTCATTCACTCATTCATTCTTTGGAGAAAATGTTGTATGAAGAGCAGGATTCACTGAATAATGATGGAGAATTCACTGAATAATGATGGAGAATGGGGTTCAGGTTTCCTACCCTTCAGAATATGCATGGTGGCACAGAAGCTGTTATCTGAGCAACTTTTGGCAAGGATAGTGAGGTTATTTACTGTTTAAACATTCCAGTGCCATGACCTAATTGTGGCTTGCCTGTGCATTATATAAATAAGTTGCCATCCATTCCTAGGTGGATAGCAGATCGGTGGTATGCTCTGTGGATAGCAGATCGGTGGTATGCTCTGTGGATAGCAGATCGGTGGTATGCTCTGTGGATAGCAGATCGGTGGTATGCTCTGTGGATAGCAGATCGGTGGTATGCTCTGTGTGGTAGTAGATTGTTCAGATATAAATTATGAAAACAAGTTAAAAATAGGAGTTTGCGGGCATACTAGGGTCAAATCATTAAACGTTAAATTTAGAAATGATGATTTAGATTTGAGTTTCAGGCTAAGGCATAACCAGTGTTAAATTGTAAGAGCAGTATGTTAAAATATACACAGAATTGGGGGAGGGACATTACTCAACTTTTATTTACGCCTTTGGCCACATTCTTGCTCTGGGAGGTATGGGTCTGAGACTCGTAGGAAGGTCATTACTATACAATGAGCTACTGACAGTTGGCTATGCAGTTTCTTGTGCTTTTAAATGGTGGAGGAGGAATCTGCTGGAATGTTTTGTGGTACTGATGTGCTCCTGTAACTGTTGCACTCCTTAAGCCGTTTGGGATTTTGAACATTGGGGGTAGGGTGAGGGATTACTGTCATAGTTGGTCGGTTCTTGTATCATTTTGGCTTCTGGTAAATCCTTGCAGAATGAAGTCACTGACAATGATAGACCTTAATTTCAGGAAGTACATAACATAGGATCATAGGAAGATACTAGATAATTGGCCCTGAGGCCCTTATAAGCCTAGCCAAGAGTTTAGCCAAGTCAGCACGCAAAGCCCCTATCCAGCAGGGACACAGGTGGAATCCCATAATTTTTTTTACCCCCTCCGCTGATTGGCAGAATTTACTTTGCAAGGAAAGGAGTACAAGGGGTTGCACTCTTTCTCTTGGGGTTGGAGACTGCTAGCCAGTGTAGCGGCTGCACAGTGAGTGAGCAGGTTACATCCCGGTCAGCTCTTACCTTCGTCATTAAGATGTTTTGGCTGTGTGTGTGCTAAGAATTTACAGTTTACCTTTTTTTTGCAAGTGGGATACTGCGGACGGGGCATCAGTCGGTGACCTGAAGTAGTTGGATTCAAATGGAGATGGAGGCTGTCGCAGTGTGGATATCCTGTTGGTTAGAGCGGTGCTCTGCAAGAAGTGGTTTTGGAAGCTGATGTATTCTGCTGTGTTTGTGTGCTGCGCCGGAGTGTTCCTGTTGCAGGAGTGGGCACTATGAGGTCATAGTTAATCTTAATTTGTGCTCATAATGGCATGTCATTGTTGGTTCAGATGAGAGGTAGTGGGGGCATGTGAGGAAGAGGTATGTTGGGGCAGGGTGAAGCTGGGTGGGAATTGTTTCTGGAGAGTAGTACAGGGCCACAGATGGGGTACAGTCAATTTCAGGGTATGTGTGACTTCTAGAGGCAGGTTGAGTTTTATGCGATAGGGTAGTTATACAGGGACATTGGAGGAACCGGGGGCTTTGTGGTTAAGCAGAAGTGGGAAGCCTAAAGCAGGGCATGGTTTAGGTTTGCTATTGGGAGTTTAGGCTGTCTTTTTAGTTAAAAAGACTAGATGCATTTGGACTAGGGAGTTTGGGGATATGAATATTTTGTAGATTTGAGAAGTTTGGAGTTTGGTTTGGGAGTGGAAAGTGTGTCCTAGGAAGACTGCCTGTCAAGGGTGCATGTGTGGTCCAGCATCAACAGCCATTGGGAGAGGGTTATAGCATCTTTTCATTGCTCATACATACACTAGCTTAGATACATTGTAGAGCCACCTGGTTCTTGTTAGGGGAATAATTCCTGTCATTGCTTGCAACTTAAAGGTGAACACATGGGTAGAATGTGGTCGATATACTAATGGCATACTATCACATGTTAACAGCTTTAATTGGGAAACTTAAGCAGGTTATATAAAAATAAATGGGGGGGGGTAGAAAGGGAGGCCTAAGTCATAATTACATTGAAGAATGTTGATTTGGGGGGTATGGAGGTGGGTCCCCTTGATAGCATGCAGGTTAAGACTTTTTTGTTGCAGTAAATTTACAATTTCTTTTCTTTTACAGACCCATGATGAAGGTGCTCACAGTGGACATTGTGCAGGTCGCTGGAGGGATGGGCAATGAGGTCGTAAAGGACATGCGCGGAGTCACAGTGACATATCTAAAGATGTTGGAGGAACACAGTTTGAGGCTGAGACAATAAATGAGTCTGCATTCCCAAGTGGCTGAAGGAAGTGGATTGTGCAGGTGATGCATGCCGCAGGAGGTGTTTGCGGATTTAGAAGGTGGAAGCAGTCGGGTTCTGGGGGAGGGAGTTTGGAGAGTGATGGATTTGACAGGATGGATGTTACTGTTCTGACTTTATCGGTTGCAGAAGGCGTTATAGTCACTAGAGAGGTATAATGGGGCCAGAGCATGCGGTTAGAAGTTAACCATGGTAGTGGTTTCTTGGAGTGGATGTGTTGGTGGTATAGTTGGGACAAGGGTAATCCTATTAATTTTAGTTTCATTAAGGCACACTTTCTTTAATTTCATTAAGGCGCATTTCAGTGCTGGTATGTTAAGGCATGGGGTTGATGACGGTGATCTATTGTAATTTACGGGTGATGGGTACACCAAATGATGTTTGGCTTAATCCTTTCCTTTCCTTTATGGCAGGTAGTTAGTGAATTAGTTCAGGTAGAAGGGAGGGGGAACAGCCTCATCAGGCTGGTTGGTGGAGAAGAGGGACAGGCTTGCCCTCTTCTGTTCCCCCTCTGGCATCTGGATGTTCATTTCAAGGATCTGGGGAAAGGAAAATGAGCAGCTGGAGGAAGTTTGCTGGATGGATAAGCAAGCTGAGGTAAGGATGCTGCGTATTTGGTTGGAAGGTAATTCAATGAATGGTGTATGAAGCGAGATGGGACACTGCTTCATATGAGCAAGGTCATGCCATCCTGAATTATTTGGTTGGATGGGCAATTCAATAAATGGGATATGAAGTGAGTCTAGGACGCTGCTTCATACGTTAAGTAAATGAGCAAAGGTATGTACGCTGCTTACCGGGCAGGATGAGTAGATACGCTGTCCTGATTAACATTACAAGGGTGTTTATGCTGTGTTTAGAATCAACTATATTATGTCCAGCTGTAATTAATTTTGGTGACCAAAGCTATGTTATGGAAGTTTAATAAAGGTCGTCAAATGTCATTCGGTGTGATGTGTTTATTGAAGGGGATTGGGACAGTTATTGTTGCCTTGCTTTCTATTGCACTACCATGTAGCTGCCACGTATTAGAATTAGAAAGTTGGAGTTTTCTGCTTTAATAAACTTTGTATAACCAGCATGTAGATAATTTAATACAGCTATGTCATCATTTTGCTTGTCGCACATCTGTGAATGTCTAACACAAAGAATGTAACCAATTCAAGTAAGCGTTCATGTGGTGGTATTCTGTTACAGTACTATGAAACAAACAAACAAAAAAAGGTAGCTTTTCAGGTCACTGACCCTACCAACCAACAGATTTAACTCTTTCTTATGCATAGATGAGGTGGTCTTGCTGGGTAATGCTTAAGACTGGAGAATGGTGGAGTTTATTTTTATAATATTTCTTTATTGGGTAAGTGGAACAGTCCTTGGACCCATTTCAACCATGACCTGTGCCATTTGGCAAAGACTAGATAAATACTAAATACAGTAATTACTCTTGAATTACATGAAAGTAACAATCAGAGAAGTACATAGAATTATCAACACTGTAATTGATAGCAATTTTAATCTGATGAGAATAAACTGAGAAATAGGTGCAGTACATTTCAGCTGAAGAAAATTTGTCAGCACTTCTTTGTGTAGAAGTTTTTAAGACTATCCACAGCTCTAGCTGTACAGCAGTATTAAATGTAGTAAAAGAGGGGGACAAAGAAAATCATCTTTAGTATATACAGTGACATGTTATTAGTAGGAAAATAAGTATATCTGTGCTTCATAAGATAAAATGTTCCTAAATGATTTTGGCAGAAAAATAGAAAAGTGTACATGCAGTATAGTAAGTTACATTACTTTCTACAATATTAACAATTACAAAACTAGAAATATGAAAATACACAAGTTTGAAAAGAGAAAGTTTGCATTGAATAATGCAAAGTTTGTTAGAAAAGATATTATGGAGTAGTAACTTTACCTCAGTCATTAAAGCAAATGCATTTATAATTTGACTTTTACAATAACAGTGAAAGAAAAACATTTTTTTTCATATTCTTTGTGGAATATTTTACCAGCTTTCAGGAACAATTTTAGGAAGAGGTCTCTGTTGAAGTTAAAGAATGCGAGAGCCTTATGAAGTGAATGTCATTTCACTTCACAGGATATAGGCTGGATTTCATATTTTCAGTTTATTTTTAATGGTGGCAATAACTAATGGATTTGAATGTTAATAAGTTACGTAGAAAAGCAGACACAGCTACTGATCGTTTGTATTTTGCAAAGTAAGGGAGTGCTCTGTGCTAAACAGATAATCTTAGAATTTTGTTTTCAGCTGTTTGTGTCTTAGATGTGTATTTGTGTGTGTAGCAATGCCATTATGGATAAAGCTTATTCCATTCTGGGCAAGAATACTTTAATAGCAAATGCTTCTCATGCTTCAGGTGTTAGAGGAAGGGCTATTTTGTATGATTCTTTAAGACTGACCAGTGCATCATCTACTTTGATCTCAGTGTAAGAACAAAACAAAATATTTGTATCTGGCAAAATTCCTAAATACATTTATTATGTAAATGCTAGTGCCATTTTATTAAGGGCTTTTATTAATAAAATTTATGATTCACTAATGATTGTTGAGTTCTCCCAGAGAGATGATTTTGTAGATTTTTGTTCGGGGTATTGGGTGACTTTTGTGTTTTTAGTAATAAATTTATCCACAAATAACACACAGCTAATATTTGAAGGAATTTGGGGCAGTGGATTGATGAAAATAATAATTCTAAAGTGTCTAGTATTGACTCTTTGTGGATTACCTTTGAGAAAGTATTGATTTCTGAGTGAGTATTTTTGGGCTGAACATGGAAAGTTCTTTTAGAGAGATAGTTGGAAAATGATTAAATTAATTCAGGTGAGAAACACTATGCTAGTTTGAAGTTTAGAAATATAGCTTCTATTAATAGACCTTGTTCAAAGTTACAAAACATTCTTAGTTAAGGAAAAAAAAATGGTTATAGTATTTAGGACAAAACGCACACTACTTTTCAGTAATGAGATTGCATTTTGTACTTATTCATGCATTTGTTTGTAGACAATTTTTTCTAGTATTTTAGCTAATGACAAGTGTTTGCAACACTGTAATAGTCATTTGCTAATGCACTATAGAGGACTTTAGCTAGGATAAAATTAATGCATATAAAATCAAAAGGTAATGGATTCTGTTGAAGTTCTATTCTTGGGGATGAAAGCACTCAATAAACTTTATTATTTTGTAAATTGGTGAGTTTGATTTTTTTGGTAATCCATCTGGACCCATTTCCCTAGCATAACCTTTTTATTTTATTAGTGTTTAGCTGTTAACGTTATGCCACACAACTCGTAATATGAAGGCATGTTTAAATATTAAATTGCTTCATTTTTCTGTAATCAGTGTGAGATTATAAATGTAATCTAATAGTCTATATAAAATAGGTATACAGAGCTTCAATATTTTACAGCTCATAAGATATAACATTCAAGAACTTTAGAAGTTAAATTTAGTATTATTAGACATTTTAAGGTGCATTTGTTTTCCCCCATAAAATGAGAAAGAAAAGTCTTTTTTTTAATTACAATATGAAATGCACTCAGTTGAATAAAATACTAATTTTTTGAAAAACATAGTTAACGTTCACACACATTAGTAGATTTATATAGATGACAGATAGAATGTGTCTTTCCAGGATTCATTAATGTGGTAAAAAAGTAAGATGAGAGTAATATTTTACTTCATAACATTGCTAGAAATAAAAGGAAACAGCAATATAATTCAGCAAAGGCAGTAGCTTGATAGAAGGGAAGAGGAGTTTAGCGGACATGTGAATGGAATAACTAAGCAATTCTATAAAACTGGAGAACACACACATGATGCTTATTTTTGGCAAGCTCATAAACCTCACACAAGGCATCAGTTGAATTTAATATAAAAACCCAGTGTTAATTTCACCTAACCTATATACAAAGCTTTGTTACTTTTTTAGTAGTTAGAACATGAGGAATGCTACCTAGCAGTGCAGAAAGACATCCAAGTAAAATAACAAGTCCCAGGTATGGTACTATATTAAATGCCTTAATTTAAGCAGCATGCATGGGTTGTGTAGGGATAGAATATATTTTTAACCTGTCCTAAGATGACCAAGTCATATTATGAATGATAACAATAGGTTATTCTCTGGTGAAGCCTCTTTTTCAGCTCTGATGCAAGTTTCATGCTTATACTGAGTGTAGTATGTCAAGACCACTGTGATGAATGGAGTTAATAATCTTGGTCAGTATGGTTATGCTGAGGTATTGATGAATTTAAGAATATTTGGAAAAGCAAGTGTGAAAGTATACTTTAGATATCAAACAATAACAACAAACTGTAAAGCACATTATCTCAAACTTGCAAAATTCCAGCTAAACACAAGGATTCTTTAAAATATCAGTAAAAAATGTTTGCTTCAGAACTCAGTGGATTCCTAATCTGTGTACACAGTAATGATAATCACAGCTGTAGCAACCAAAACTCCTTTGTTAACTATACCTGCTAGTCACAAGTGATATGCATTTATCAAATGTGTTACAGGCTGAATAAACAGAATAATGTCATGACTGTGGGCAACATCATCACTGCAGCATAGTGTTCATAGTAGCATGTGCATGCAGGTAAGGGTACAGCTGCCTTGATGACAATGTTGCTTTGAAGGTTACACCTCCATCATATAGCACGTTATTAGAAGACTCTGGCCATTACAAGAAATGTCTGACGATGAGTGAAACACCTGTGCACTGTGCTGGGCAATGAGTGATGTGACCACAGCACTATTGCATGCATGCATTACAGTACACTGGAATACATGCATTCTGCACACTGCATCCATACAGATGTGTGCATCACTACTTGTGGGAACTTTTGGCATTTGTCTTTCAGCCACTGCAGGTGTGTCTGTCACAGTGGCACCTGCACAAAAAGATCCCTTAGTGAAGTGGAGTAATGAGTCACAGAAAATAAGTTTCTATAAAAACATCACAAGATGTAATTGAACGCTAACATCCTGTTGACTTTATTGAGTATAATTTGTAGTCCTTAAAGGAAACATCTGGTGACTGTATGATGAAAAGGGTGTATAGGATAAAGCCAATATCACCTGTCAGACTTGATAAGATAAATATATAATTTTCACCTTGCTGAATTTTAAAGAAAAAGAAGTGGTATTAGCAATGGTACAACAAAATGATAGTTTGTGAAATTGGACAAGTGTACGGTTTGTATTGTGCAAGATTATTCATCTTGACTTTTCCGCAGGCATAACAAGTTATTACATTCACTAAGAAAATTCAGAACGAGCTGTTCCAAAACACAGCCAATGTTTCTGGAGGCATTACTCTCTTCAAATGAAGTCAAAGAAGTTTTGACAAAAAATGAAAACTTCAACATAACCTTTGTCTTTCTGCTAATTAGATCAGCATTGCCCGAAGAATAGCATGTTACTTAACCTTCAGAAGTATTACAATCTGCCTGAATAGCTAAGAAGAGAAAGCTTTTCAACTTCAAAATAACATTTACATTATTATGTTTCATCTCTATCTTTAGTGGAGAAATAAAATGCCAGAAAAACAGACACTGCAGAGAAGTGAGTAACTATTTAGTGACACAATATTAAGAAGCTGTGGATGTTATATGGGATCATAGCTACCTGCATATTCCACTAACATTCCAAAGTAGATACCTGATATTAAATAACTTGGAGAACAATGGAAATATCATAAATACTCCATGGAGAAACATTGTGGACGGAGTTGGTGTTAACACCATAGGTGTTACCACACAAGATGATGAAACCATTAAGCAGTCAACAACTGAAGAAGTATCTACTGTTGTGTGAGATTTCTTTGTTTCTTTTCTTTTCTTTTTTATGTCAGCTGTTATTATCTGGTTATCTCCTATAATATATATATATATATATATATATATATATATATATATATATATGGGTGTCTTCATATACATTGAATATACCCATCATTGGCACACTAAAATTCGATGACTTCACATCATAACCACATACATCATCAAACAAGTATGCATGCATTGAGTAACAGTCTTGATCCATGCAAACAAATAAATAAAGCATAATTTTTTGCAGGTGGCAAGCCCCCTTTATCCCCACACCCCTTGCAGTTTATATATACTAACTGTGAGATCTCACAAACATGAGGTAAGGGCATATTCCCCTGACATCGGGAACTGAGCAATCACTGACACTGGTAAATCAAATAGCTGATGACTAACCAAACACTTAAACAATATGATGAAAAGGGTCTATATTATATCCTCGAACACTTAAAAAAGCAAACGCTGATTGATCAAACTTATTTTCGCGAAACTGCAAAATATCGAAGCAGCAGAAACTCAAATTTTTTCCTAGGGAAAGAATTTGGTTGTCCGTTTCTGTTGCTTCGGTATTTTCAGTGTTATGGTGGAAAGTTACCGGTCGGATTCAGGTAAGTGTGCGATTGTGTGGATGTGAGTGTTAGGGTGATTTAGGTGAGTTAGGGTTAGGGCTCGGGTTAGGTGATTATGCGATTGAGTGGACATGAGGGTTAGGGCAGATTTAAGTGAGTTAGGGTTAGGGAGCAGGTGAGGTGAGTGTGCGATAGTGACGGACCTTAGGGTTAGGGTTTGGGTTAAGGTAAGTGGGTAGTTAGTGGTGTGTGTATAGTTTAGTGTAGGGTTAGGTATCAAATTTTATGTGTGTGTGGATTTCTGCTTGTTTGGTGTGCTTGTGTTGTGTGTATGTGTTTTGGATCTGCGATTTTTTTTCCCTGGGGAAAAAAATCGCTGATCTGACAGTTTGAGATTGTAAGCTTTCGCTTAAATCAAGTCAATCAATCAGCGTTCGCTTTTTTAAGCATTCGATGATATAATATAGACCCGATGAAAACCATAGAAAGATAGGTATTTTTTTTCATGTTGTACTTGTTGATGGGTTAAAATTATTTTAATGGTTTGAATTTGCCTCTGTGCTTGTACAGTACCACTGTGCTTATTGTTAATTTATTGGTAATGTTGAAGTGAAAATAAAATTTCTTTCCTTCTCATGGAAAGTGACATATGCTTCTTCTGTTTCTGGTGGTAAACTTTTGGTGTGTATTCATTTTACTGCAAATTTTCAGGAATCTTTTCTAAAATATTAATATTTTAATAGAAGTATGTGATATTTAAGGCAGATAGCTGAAGTGAAGGGTTAGAACTTGTGAAGAGACATCAACTGCTTGTAATGCTTATGCACATCATCAAAATAAAAAGGATTTTTTTTTTCAATTTTGAAATGCTTTTTAATCGGTGTTCTGTCTCCTTGGGATTTTTTTTTATTAACTGTGGAACTTCAGGCTGGTTCTATATGCACAGGATCGATTAAGAGGTAAAAAAGGTTTCACTTTGTGTCATTATGGGATAAAGCCCTGGCCCTGATTCAGCCAAAAGGAGTTTGAATAGGGGCTCAGGTGCTGCAAGAACCAGGCTGGGTAGGATTGGAGTGAGTAACTGACACTGACTAGCCAAACCTTTGGGAGAAGTTAGTTTTGGCCAGCTGATTACCACCATAGAAGCATAAGACTGCATGGTACTAAAAATGGCCACAACCTGGGTCATCGCGTTGGTCATCATAAATAAATGATAGTAGCCTTCATTATCATGTGAGTGAAAAGCCTTCCATATATGAGAAGGGAGTAAATGGCTCATTGCTGATATGGGAGCTCATGTTAGCCACCAACAGTAGGGTTAGTGCCCAAGGCCTTGTAAGACATGTCCTTATTGCTGGGATGCTGATGAGGACAATGACTTCTTTAATGTTTGCCTTGTTGACCGTCCCTTTGTTTGGTTGTTGCCTCAATGCTTTTGATACTCAGTGTGAGCTCAATAGGAGAGAGAGTCAATGATTCCAGATTTGGGGGCAAAAAAAGCATAAAGAAGGAAGGCAAAACATAACCTCATGTAACAAGGTGAATCACATTGCAAGATATGTATTCCATTTTTCATTTTTATTTATTTATTTTTTTAATTTTAGGAATTTAAAACAATTTAAGCAGATAGAATTTATATTTATATCTAACTATTCACCTGTCTATATCCTTATGGTTTTATGCAATTAGTGCATACCATTTATGCAGAATGTGAACTTTACTGAAAGCAGTTTGAGATTTTTTTTCAATTCACAGCTTCCCTACTACTCTTAATGAAAACAGAAAAATAATAAGGAAACCACTGCTGTTGTGGATTTTATATGGGTGCCAACAATTTCCTTGTTTTATGATTTCTCTATTTTCTCTGGAGTTACTATACATACAGTGAGTGTGTATAAATTCTTCCACAGTGAGGTGTAGAAATTTGAAGATTATACAAGATTTCTTCTGGCTGAACCTTCATCAACTTGTAATTTAAAGAACTGCTGAGAACACTTCACCCATAACCCCATATTGGGTTATAATACACTGTAGTATTCTGTATCATCTTTGGATAACTTGAAAGAAAGCAGGCCGTAGAACATGGATCTAATAATCTTAAAACAGAGTACAACCAAAGCTCATCAAATTCTTGGTGTAATATTGGAAAGTAGTGATTAAACATAGCTGTGGAACATTGAAGTGTTAGCATTTTTAATTTGGGAATTTTGTGAAGTATATTACTTTGACTCATTGGAAAGAGCAGCTGAGAACTTGGAATCGAGAATCAAGAGTGCTAGAAAATCATACAGATTTTTTCAAACAGATATTTTAGGGGATTATGCTAAATAAATATATGGATGACCTGGAGCAAGTCTCCTTTAAGAATGATAAAAATGTCTTAGTAAGAGCCAAGCCATTCTACAGAGAGCAAGGTGAAAGGATTGCCCTATAAAGTAGGGGAAAAGACGTCCATTGATTTTTACATTGCTAATTCATGACAAGACATGAGTCCTAATACAGTCAACTCTCAGTTAACTGGAACTCAAGCCACCAGAACTCTCAAGCAACCAGAAAAAAAAATCACAGAAATACAGTACAATTTCATGTGTTGCACTTTGCCCCCCCCCCACACACACACACACAGAAACATGCCTTATGTTTTTAGAGTTTGAGTTTTAAAAAGGAAGATAGGAATAAATTCCCTCACTGCCCAGTCTAAGAACAAGTCAAAGCAAATAAATAGTATTGGGGTACAGTATTAGTCAGGCCTATTTTTAATAGTAACTCTCAAGCAACCAGAAACTACAGTTATCCAGCATCTACCAATCCCAGTGGGTGACAGTTTACTGAGAGTTTGCCGTATTAGCTAATAGCTGCTTCTGATTATGAGAGGCTTTTATGAAGAGATTTATAACATCCAAATGCAAGTAAAAATTTCTATATGTAATAATAAGACACCTTTCTATGTTGCATTATTCACATTGTCAACAAATCATTTCTCAATTAGTATAGAGGAACAAACAGCATGCAGTCAGCTACAAAGTTACTTGTAAGACCTTAAATGTGGCATTGCGGGGCTCATACTAGAACAAAGAAGATTAATTAAGAATTACTACTGATGATTAGATGTCATAAATGACTGGACAAGCCTGATGCAGCTGACCAGCAGGACAATCCAGAGATGGCTTTAAACATGTTTTATATTAGCTGCATTTTTGTTGAATGAATCTTGTTTTACTTTCCTTATAACTGATATATTGAAGAGCAATAAATGTATTTAGTGAGGTGAAGAGATCACTCATGCTATAGTAATTACTGATAGGAGAAAAGTTTGCTATAATTTTAGAAAGAAAAAATGTAAAGTAAAAGTTAACTTCCTTTCTATGAAATGATGATGATACCTCCAGCTGTGTAGTGTTATAAATTCATCAGTGAAGAGAATGTGTTGATTGTCAATGCACTCTGGGTGGAGGTATACATTTTATGGCAGGTTTGTGGGGAATTCTATGTGCAGCAGAAGTATACGGACTGCATGCATGCCCCCATAATCATTTTCTCCAATTACTGTTGGATGTTGGATAGAAATTGCTTTAGTTAGTTCAGAAGAGAAGCTATGAGAAAAAAAAAAGAACAACTGAACCACTGGTTTGGTCTCTCGAAAACTTTATTATCTATCATTAAAAACTGGTATAGATAGCAAAGTCCCTCCAAGCAATGCAATTTGATTAAGTATGATTACTCAGAAAAGTGTTGGCCTATTCATTCTCTACAGGGAAATTACTTCCATATTATGTAGCATTGCCTCAAGGATGTACCTTCATGGTGTTTCAGTCTCAGAAGATTACTAGAAGAAACTTTCTTGGCATCCTAGGTTTGTTACTGCATATGTCTAAGTGAATGAAATTCACCCTTTTAACTATTGCACCTTTTGCATTCATGTTATATATAAGTTTTGGAAAGTGTATTGTACTATCTTTGAGTGTGACTTGAAAGTAAATTTGGACAATGTTAGACCATTTCTGTTAAGGAAACATGAATAATATATATATATATATATATATATATATATATATATATATATATATATATATATAAAGAAAAAAATGATGCGATAACAGAGCTGTTTAATACCCTTGTATATGTGAAAACACTAGTAATTTAACTTTACAGTTTATTGTGCGTATATTTACACCGTTATTGCCTGTGGTATTTGTTAATGTGTGCCACTAAAATGTTATCATCTATGGGTAGCATCACCAGAATCAAAATCTGTGTGTTTGTTTATTATAATTGAAGAGGATACTGCCAACAATCTTCAGTTCATATATTTTATTTTTTATAACATGCTGTAGTTTTGACAGTATGGGGTTTTGTTATTTTCCCACAGCCTATTAATATTGTATCATGCTATTACTAGGATGGTTCAAAATGTTTTTGTTTTACTTCATCATATACAAGAACCAGTTACCAGACTTATCTGTTTTGAAGTGGTAATGAGTTACTAAGCATAGTTTATAGAAGTTCCTATATACTGTATGAAATGTAAGAGACAACCACAAATGTGTGTTTATGCTCCAATTATTGATTTTTGGCACCTATAATATTCTGGGGAAGATGACAAGGTATTTTTTACATATCATGAAATTCTGTAGTAGTAAAAAAGTTCCTAATGTTTACATACCAGTATCTGTCCCTTTTAGGCTTTGTGGGGGAATATCATTACTTGACAACTGCTAGTTCTTAATGCAGAAATTGACCAGCAAAACCTTCAAGTTTGTTTTGTGATACTGTCCAATGTTCTCAGTACATGCTCAGTGCCTTGACAGACAGGCTTTCAAAGAGCTTGCCACCAAAACAGCAGGATCAAAGACTTTAATACCCAAACAATAATCTATAATCTGAGATTATCAAAGTTCAAAAGAGTATGTTGATAGTGAGTGTTTTGCTCAAAATTAACATTAACTACCTATTTTATATTTGTTCTTAATTTAATTTTTACTTATATGTATAAGCTAGCTATTCTTCCTAATATTTCTATGATTATGTAACATATTTTCTAACATACCTTTTGAAATTTAGTGTAACTGCTATCTATACTTTAACAACGTTTTGGACTGTTCTGGAGCTTTTCTCCCTAGGTGTCAGGTGAAAACGGGTTTCTGACCCAGTCGGACACAACCCGGTTAACATATGTAAATAAATAAAATTCCTTTTATTAACAAAAACAAAAATTTGGTGCAGCTGGCAGCATTTTTCAATGGCACAATATCTGTTGATTTCATTAATTGTCTCTGTCAGTTAGCAGACAGATTTTGAATTCTGCACATATGCATAAAATTTGGGGGGGAGGTTCTTGTTACTGCTTAAATCTTTAAATGTATTTGTCAGATAATATTTTGGAAGAATGTGTCTAATGCTGAACGTGATTTAAGAAAGTTATTAAATCTTGAAAAAAACTTTGTTTAGATAGAGGGAATGGCTTGAAAGTCAGACTTTAAAAATACCTATTTCATTATATACATAGCCAGTGCTCTTGTTTTAAGTGAGATTTGTTTAACTCTTCTTGTGATAAAAGAAATATAGAGTTAAGTGCGCCTACAGTATATGGAAATGAAACTGATTCCCATTGCACTGTTCATAAATCCTCTTTGGAACAAATGGAATAAATTCCCAAGTTACAGAGAGGTAAAACATTGCGATGATCAAAATTTAAAACTCAGCTGAAAAAGAAGGATTTTGTAGTTATTGTTTAATATACCTATGAGGGGATGAATAAATTAGTATTTTATCTTTTGTTCATCACTCTTTATAAGGTTTGCTGCTGCTTTGTGTCTGTGCTTAGATGGTCTGCATATGTGAAATCCTCATTACACATTTCACTGACGTTTCTTCTAATTTGCTCCAATGAACATACTAGTCAGCATAAAAAGTGAAAGTGTTTAAAAAAGAGGCATTAAAGTAGTGTTGAATGTCCAGTACTCAAATATCAATTCTTGCAATCCTTGCAGAGATATTTATAGTTGGGATATCTGGGTGGTAGGTGGATGCAATAAATATTCCAGGAAAAAATCTATTTTTGTTTTATAATTGATGATGACACATTACTGCCAGAGCATGGAACATGCAAAATGTTTCAAGAAGTACAATCATCTTTGTTGTAGACAGATGTTTAAAAGGGAAAAATGAGGAGACTCCAAGGAGAAACAGATGCTGAACAATGAGTTGTATGTCATGACGACTGACATCAATGGCTCTGGGTCAGGGGAAATGTCTGAACCTCAGTATAACAGTTGATGTTTATATCTGAAGATAGGTATGTTATGTAGCAGATGGGGAATTTCACTGAAGTTCAACTGGACAGCCAAGCATTTATTAAAATTAAGCTGTAAGCTAGATAGCGTACTAAATTAAGATAAAATGTCATAAGTATTAGGCACTGGTATGCAAGGGTTTTGTAATAGTAACAGAATGTCATCTACATAGAAGAGCTGTCCAGCTTCTGTATTACAGTTTACTTCATACTAAGAGGTAGAAATACGTTCTATGTTTTATATTTACTTGCTTGTTTATTGTTTAGTTATGATTTCTGAAAAGCTGAGGCACATGCTCAATCACAACTACAAGGTGAAAGCAAAAACAGCAATACTGGGCAGTCTTGCTTAATATCTTTATTTATGTTAAGTGTATTAGAAATGAAAGACCCTCTTTGGTTGCATCACAACTTAGTTCCTGCACATAAGGTGTTTATCATATACTCAACAGTATAAAATGCTTTTTGTTTTAAACTGATGCATAGCACAGCTGTACAGATGCTTGCTTTCATCAAGTTTTCTAAAATTAAGTGTATCCTGTGCATTTTGCTTTGTATAAATCCATGAAGATCTTCTAGGATATGTTTGTGTATTAAAATTTTAAGCCTATTTGCCATAATGTCCAAAATTATCTGTATTATGTAAAGCTGTATATATTTGACAGAATATCTATGGGTAATCAGTATTTTCCATTGTTAACCAGTTGATATTTCTGAAGTTCACAAGGCCAGATCCAAATGAAGTTTTAGCACAACAGAATTTAATAGAATGACGCTATAAGGTTAGATGAACATATAAAACAGAGTTTTTCAAAATAATTAGCCTCACATTTCCTGAAGAAATTTTCTGATTTCTCAATAAGTGTGTACAGAGTACTGATATATTCAGTTTTAATCAAGTAATTTTATATTTATCGCCAAAGGAATAATCAGCTTAATAAGACTGGTTTGCTGCCATCATGAATTTGGGACTAGAATGCGTTCCATTGTGCTAGGGAACCTGAATTTATGTTGTGTCAACAAATCTTGTACATTAAACTATAATTGTGTCACCAGTGCATTGATATAAAACTTACTGAAAATGGAGGGATGGAGCAGTCAGATGAGTACTTTGTTCCTTAATCTGCCACTGCAGGTGTGTTATATTCTTGTCACAGTTGTGCAATATTGCTGCTTAAGGATGACTTCTTTATCTCAGTCAGGGCTGAGGAGTGGCTTGCCTTGTTATTTCAAAATGAGTCTATTTCATTCCTTCGTAGGAGGTCAGAATTGTTGTACTTTGGCATAGTCAAACTACCAAATAATTTCAAGAACCAACAGGAAGAATAAGAAGCCGGTCATCTGATATGCCATAGTTAAGGTACTACTTTACAGAAAGCAGCAAATAGTGTTGTGTTGAGGTTTAAATCCTTCCAAATTGAATTTAAACATTTATTAACAAAGGAAATGTTAACATATAAAAGGCATAGAAATCAAGCCATTGGATGCATAACATTTGTAAGTTAAACAGTTCCTCTCACTGCAGATAAAAACTTCAAATTGATGAATAAAATGCGAGGCACAACAATAAAATTGGACAATATTCTATAAGGTGTTTTGATAAAGCATTGCTATTATGCAATTTAAATATTTATACACAATTTAAACTTTCTTTCCAATTTTCTAGCATGAAAGCAGAAATACAAAGTGTAATGGAATGAATATATTTTCAGAATGTGCTACTTGCAAATACAAGTGGATATGGGGTATTCACAGCATACTTTGTTTTTATGCCTTTATGATGGAAAAGCAATTTGAATTTTGTATAAATGAGCATTTTAGTGGAATAGCACCATACTGAAACTACTAGACCCTTTAGCTTTAAGTGTTTTAGAGGTGGTAAAATATAATTCTGGTGGTGAAAATTTATTTGAATAGTAGGTAGGAAAGTAGAGACAGCTTACAAAGCACCTTGTTTGAATGGTGTATTAATATTTAAATCTTAGTTACAGCTGAAACCCAGCAAACTAAGCAGAATTTGTGATATGAAGTACTGCTTCAAGCTATCATGATTTTGCTTAATATTTTTGCCCTGTCCCCAATGTTTTTTTCTTTTTTTTTTTCCTGGCAAATTACTTGATGATTGCAGTAAACCTATAATACCTGACATTAGGGTTATACCCTACTTCTTGCTCAGAAAATGTAGGTTGATTCAAAACCAGGAACCAAAAAAACCAAAGTAATTCCAAAGGCAAAGGAACATCAAACAGCAGTAGTACTTCTGATATGCAAACTTTAATAAAGGCAAAATGCAATAAAAGCATGTAATAAAATCAAGCGCTTTCGCCTGGTTCCTACCAGGCTTTGTCAAGATAAAAAAAGTTAAAAACAGTGTCTTAATATATTCTTACAATAGATCACATGATTTCTAATCAATCAATTAATTAAAGCACTTCAATTTAGTGGCATTTTTCTTAAAGAACTATACATCACATTGAATCTACAAAAACTAATACTAGTGTTGAAAACATTTTGAAAAGTTTTTTATATATAAATCAGGAAACCACATTTCATTGAGTTAATATAATTTTCTTGAGCTACCAAATAAAAAACTTTTCAAAATGTTTTCAACACTAGTATTAGTTTTTGTAGATTCAATGTGAAGTATAGTTCTTTAAGAAAATCGCCACTAAATTGAAGTGCTTTAATTAATTGATTGATTAGAAATCATGTGATCTATTGTAAGAATATATTAAGACACTGTTTTTAACTTTTTTTATCTTGACAAAGCCTGGTAGGAACCAGGCGAAAGCGCTTGATTTTATTACGTGTTTTTATTGCATTTTGCCTTTATTAAAGTTTGCATATCAGAAGTACTACCGCTGTTTGATGTTCCTTTGCCTTTGGAATTACTTTGGTTTTTTGGTTCCTGGTTTGTAACTTTCTATTATTTTATTTTGATTCAAAACCAGTTATTCTTTTAACTTTTTAAATTAATTAGCATAGTGTTTAAAATGTTGCAGATTTGGGGCCTTTGTAACCTCTTATTTTTTTTACTTTATTCAGAATTCTTGAGTAAATAAATTGAGAGATATGCATCCCATCTCCAGGCTGTTTAGATTTTGGTTCTAACAATTGGGTTTGGTTATCAAACTACATCTGCTGATAAGAACAAGCTGATAAGTGGTAGAACAGTATTAGATTTACAAAATGTTAGCTTTGCCAGAAGGGGTATTCATAGCTAAGCACAAATAAAACCTGCTATTTGAAGTTTGTAAAAATTGTTGGGTGTAGCAAGCACTTTACAGCTTTGCATTAACTGGTTGTCCATTGTACACTGTAAAATACATTAGTCAGAAAATGCGCATTAATATAAGTTACAATGTTTACTTATACTTCTCGATCTCCATTACATAGTGAGTTACCCTACAGATTTGTCATGCACTACACAGAGCATGGATATGAATAAGTTGCTGCAGTTGCTATGTACAATGTCAGAAGGTATTAAGTTTATTTATTCATTTGCTCATTCTTGATTACCTTCTTTCAACACAAGAAGGTAACAGGGAACCACAGTCTTCCTTTCTACTTAGTGGGTGCAAGGCAAGAATCTAATTCCTAATAAGATGCAAGTCTGCAGATACCCATGTCAGATAAGACCATTGGCAATTTGTTGGATTCCTAGTTCATCTATGGCATGTTTTTGAGATGTGGGAGTAAACTGGACCACCCATAAAAATACCCAAAGACAAGGAGGACATGAAGATTGTACATAATAGGAACCCCATCAAAAACTGAACCAGAAAACTAAATACTTGGAGGCAACATCACTAGTCACTGCACCACCCTGCCACCTATTTATCCTTATTTCCATTCTAGTAATTAGACTTTTCATATCCAGCTGTAAGTGGACTTCTCAATTGTCCATTTGCCTAGACTGACATCACTGCTATATTAGAATATGAAGGGCTATGGCATGCTGATTGATGAAGGGAGTTATCATTTGACTTAAGACAGCATGATGAACTTCCAAAGTAATTGTTTATATACAATATTGGCATACGTTGTTTAGCTTACACACACGCAAGTTGGACATTACACCACTGACTCCATTTTTCAGTCAGCCTTGATACATAACACAAAGTCATTACAAATTAAATGATTAAAACAAAATAATGGTGCAAAATCTAATACAGTGGTATGATATGTATAGGCTGAACAAAATCAGTAAAAGCAGAACTGAATTTCTAAACAAAGATACCAAGCACATTAGTTCTAATGGATTAGACGACATAATAAAACCATTAACATATCCATAAGTAAAACTCCACTCATGCAACCCACACACAAGGCCTCAACCTGATCTGTGACATTAATAGAACTTGTTGGCAGGAGAGATTTGTGTCCCAAAGAACCCCTCATCTGTGGAATAAACTCCTCCTCCATGTCAAGCAGAGTACCTCTCTACCCCTCTTTAAAAGGAACCTGGATGACTGGATGAGAAACAGAAAATACACCCCTGGCTTCCCACTTATGTTCATGCTGAACAGAGGAAACAGGTGCTAACTTTGTGGGAACATGGGCAAAATTCTTAGCTAGGCTTATAAGGGCTTCCGGGCCAATAGCCTAGTATCATCCTATGAACCTATTAAAAATTATTAAAGATTGCATAATTATGTTTTTAATGTAGTTCAATTGAACAAACAGTAACTGCAATAACAATGTCATAAAAACAAACACACTCAAAGCAATAGAAAAATGCAATATATAACTACATAAATATGCAGATTCACTAATAACCTTGTATAGTCTAAACCAACAATAAAAATAAAAAAAAGACTTTAGCTGTTGAATACAGATTCCAAACTAATATAAACAGTCTTCAAATGAGGAAAACCTTGGTGTTTTGAGTCATTTACAGCTGTTGAAGCAATGTCATATTATATCCAGATGTTGGCCAAAGAAAGAACACAGGCTATTTGAATGATATGGTTATCACTATATTTTGTAAAGATTATTTATTCCTGATCTTTGGCACAAGGATATTTAGTGTGGCACAGAGGGTTGATGCTTTGGGTGTAGTGCAGAAGGCCTGGGTTTGATTACTGAATCTACTATCTGTGAAATCAGCTCAGGGGATTGAGAATGAGTAACATTAGTCTGCAATTAGTGCAGAGGGTTAAGACTATGAGTGATTTACAACCTAATTCCTGTAGTCCACAGTTTAATTCTTTCAACCTCCATTTGCATACTCTATGACTGAGCACGTCAGTTAACTAGACAGTGCTCTGAGGCAATTGTAACATTGGATTAGGCTCCTCAGTGGTCTCCTAGACTGTATACCTAATAACTACCTATGAACCTATGGGATTCTAGATCCTCTTTAAGACACCATATGATGTCAGTTGACTAGGGTACCTCCTGTGAGCATCATCATTGGCATGTACTGAAACTCTTAACTGAAGGATCCGTAATTTAAATTCTGTCTTGCTGAAGTTTATAATTGGCTGTTAACGTTTAAGAAAGTACATCTCGGAGCAAGGCACTGGAAAATTTAGCCAGCTTTAAATTGCCTTTACGACTCTCAACCAAAGAGAGAGTACCTTAGTGGAATCATAAAATGTGTGACTTAAATAAATTACGTCACTCTCAAAACTTTCACACTTAACACTTGAAATAAAGCCTTGTGAATAGCTGGATTACTGTAAACAGAATATTTTTCAAAGAAATATTGATTGCTCCCAATTTAACAATAAGGTAAACAGAATAATAGATTGGGAAGAAGTGGCAATGAAAGTTATAGTCTCTATACATTTGTTAGAGTTGATGTATTTTGAAGCTCAGGACCAATATAACCTCTTTGCATGTGACCTGCCTTGTGTTTGTTGTGGATATGACTTCTCACATCATGGGGTCAGAGGAATATTCACTCAGTTGCAAATCTTGGATCTGTTAACTACATATCTGAGCCTTAAGTATTTCAAATGATACTTGAAGGGATGTTCCATAAGGGTGAAGGTAGTTTAGGGAAGTGAAAATTACATATGCTTTTGTCCTCAGACAGATCTTCAAATCACAGAATAGCTTTCTCTAAGAATGTTACCTTTTTAATGGGTCATCTATAATTCTGATGTCTGGGAAGCACTGTAATAGGACTACTGAACCCCAAACTAATACTGGTAAGGTTACCCAGTATACATTCTATGGTATTTAAAAACAATGTGTCACCAAAGAATTGGGTGGCTGTGCAACTTTTTCCTGTGCCAGCTCTGGGCACAGGGAGTGTCTGCATCAAGTACTTCGCTGGCTACAAGTGCCCCAGTGAGTATCCTCAATATTTATGATAAAGAGTTGCTGAAGAATAAATAGCTACACCTAATGCAGCCAGTGGGGAAAAATCAATATCCAGCTATGAAAAAAAAAAATCTGCTTAGCTTCTCTTTTACAACGCCATATGAACTAAAAAGATAGTCCTTCAAATTGTCTCTAGCAAGTTGTTTCCAGCTTTACCTGGATATGTCTGCGAACATGAACTAAGTGGGAAGTTGTAAACATTTTAATCAAAGCAATCCTGCCCAGCAAGATTAAAGCAAGGCTTCTCAAGCTAAGGACCCATGCAAAACCATTGTTCCATATTACTTTCATCTTCAGATCAAGCATAATATTACAACTCGGATGCAATAAAATGCCAAGATATGTAGGACCTTCTTGCCTCTAAAAAGGGGACAAGGAAAGGGTTGTGAAATTTAAGGCAATAGATGCTTTGTCACCTGCAAATATTTCAGTTTCAGTGACATTAAGGTATAGCCCTGCATGATTCTTGAATTATTTCATAATCTGGATAATAAGAGTCTTTTTAAGGAAGGTTACATTGATGACGTCATCTGAAAAAACAGTGCATTAGTCACAATCACATACAACATGTAAGCAGAGACTTCTGGTTTTCTGCTAAGTAACTGATTTGACAGTTCAGTGGCAAAAAGAATCATTTCAGGTAACATGGGGCATATTTATCTAGTTCCCCTGTAGAGATGACAACAAAATCTTGGCCAAGTCAGCTGCCCAAGAGAATTTGTATAGTGCTTGTGCAACATTGATAAAGGTTTTGGTGAATTACACTGCCCACATAAATACTCCTATCCATTTATCCTTCAGGCCTGCTCAAGGCCTATGTGGATTGCATTAGCCAGTTTTGATGTATTTTTTTCATCCTTGACATGTAAGTGTGTAGACTGTATAGGTAATCAACATCAAGTGGCCAGGGATGAATCACTTCTGCAGAGGTAGACCTACGAAGGAATGATCATCACAAACCTGTGTGAGAGAATCTTCACGTACATTTTCGCATCCTGGTTAAAAAGGGGAAGGGATCTATAAATCTGAATCTTGATCTTCTCCTTGTTATGAGTGGGGAGGACTATAATTACCAATATTTCTGAAGAATGTTATTAAGTTTGGGATGAAGGGATATGCCGAAAGGTCCACTAAAGATTTGTATAGCTTGGCATTAATTCATTTGGTCCTGGGGCCTTCACCTTTGTTGCAGATTGTACTGCCTTCTGTCTTCAGTTACCTCAGTAAGTGCACTTAAAATAATATGCTGAATAGGGAAGGGCATGGCAGATGGCTGCCATATATGAAACAGTCAAGTATCATAATAGTGTTACATTTACCTGTTTTACATTACTGGAGTGTGTACATCCATAGAACTTAACAAAGTTAGTGTTAATTTTACATACTAACCAAAGACCACAATGAGGGGGATATATAATTAGAACTGTGCTGAGTACCAGATTGTGTTTCCCCTGACATAATAGCAACTTCACACATATAGAACAATGACATGGGTACATACATAGTTATTTAAAGGAAACCATTTTATCCTTTCTCCATTAACTTCATGTATTACACATTTTCTTTTTTAACAATCATTATTTGCTCCAACAATACATTCATTTCTTAAGTCCTGCCTTCCTTTAAATTTCACTCCTAAACATTATTCTGTGTGTATTTTTTCCCCAAAAATCTGATTATTTCTATGCAATTGTCTCCTTCCCTTTTGTTTAGATCCTACCTATAATTCTTTTCTCACCATTAAAGTATTTAATACTGTATTTATGGTTGGTCCATTTTTATTTCCATATTTTAGTAATTGCTTTTTTAGTCAGCTTTTTCCTTGAAACCTAGCAAGACCTTATTATATCTAGACATCGATTTGCCCCTGCAACGTTTCTGATGAAGTACTCTATGGGAACATAAAATATGTCAGGTAATTATACCCCATCCCTATATATATATATATATATATATATATATATATATATATATATATATATGTGTGTGTGTGTGTGTGTGTGTGTGTGTGTGTACATATGTATGTACCCAATTACTCCTGTTATTCCCATCACTCCTCCAGTAATTGCTATCCTCTTGATGAAAGTCTGTGAAGTCTGCTTGGCCTATAAAACTACCTGTGCAAAAACTCTCATGAAACGATCTTTAACTATTTGAACTTTGTTGCATACTTGGGAGTTATGCAGATGTCCTCCCATTGTTCCTTTGCAATTGTCTTTCTAGTCTAAATTCCCAATCTTTTCTAAGCTCTTCCGATTGTTCCTAACACAGTTCTTTTTCTTAAGTTTATGTCATTTGCCATATAAAAAGTCAGTTTCTGCTTTTTTCTCCAAATCCTTAATAGCTGCTCCTATTTTGTTTAAATGTAGGGTTTTGGCTGTATCACAATGTCTTTTTACCCATAACTTAAGAGAGTACCACCACACAATGAAGAGAAAGCTGTCTGTTGGATTTCTTTCCAAGAAGATTGTAGCTACATCCTTATTAGTTTATTACTTTATCTAGTTTTTGAAGTCAAGGGGGGACCATCCTTGAAGGTTTGTTAATCCTCCTCCCATCCCCCAACTCAGTCACAGATTACTGTAGCATGGTCTGACACAGGGGCTTAAAGAATATAAACTGCCTGTATATAAGGAATCCTATTACTAATGACCAGTCATTAGTCTAGTCTATTATTCCAATGACTGGAATAGTTAAATCTGCATTCATCTTCGTTAAGCTGTAACAGGTGTTGAAGATCAATTAAACTGAATATTTCCATATATGAATTTCAGTTCTTTTGATATGTAAGGTGTCACTAAGCCAATGGGATTTATTCACACCCAAAAGAGTCTATTACAATAGTCATATACCCAGCAAATATAGTAGGTATTATCGGTTGTACTTGTTGTTTGATTGAGGAAAGCAAGTCAATAAAGAGTTGAGGGTTGTCTTGAATTTGCTCAAAGACATTGCTTAGAGTAAGATGCACAGAAAAAGACTGTAAAATTTTCCATGTAGCCTGCCATCACATATGGATTTATGTTTCAATAATGTCCAATCAAGTGCCTCTCTGAATGAAAAATAGCCACTTCAGTTTTGGCTGACTTATTTATATTATATTTTTATAAATTGCTTGCACTCTTTTATGTAGCAAATATCAGAATTAACTTATTTAACTTGGATTTATAGCAGCAGAATGCATTTTTGGAAGATGAATCCCAAGCTTCATATTATAAGCAACAATGTAGAACAGCAACTGCACTGTGAGTGATGATGTAAGCATAATGTTATCAGACAATTTATTAAGGCTGTAAAACTGTTATACAGTTAAAAACTCATATGACAGAAAGACTACTCTACTCTGGTCGTGTGACATCCCATCTCTGGGTCATTAATCAAGGAGCCTGAATCCTCACCACTGACACTAGAGAGGGACGGTCACTTGGAATAAAAATAGATACACACAGTATTTCCAGATGCAGCTCTCTGTATTGAGCACAATTTCCCTTAAGAACACACAGGGAATACACTCATTCTGGAGTCTGGGATTCTCTTTCTGTCTTTCTAGGTCCCAGGTAAGACATCTCACTGACACAGCAATAGAGTTGAGTTCTCAGCCCAATTACAACCAAGTCCTCCACCACTCTCTCTCTCTCTCTCTGTGAAACCAGTGCTTTGTGTCCCTGTTCCCAGCAGCTGACACATACACACACACACACACACACACACACACATACACTTGATTCTCACATGCACACCTGGGAAAGACTGGTACAGATTTACTAGCTATGCCCCCTTCCGCCCAGAATATAAGGTCATTACTGCCACTAGACACTCCAAAGCCATCTACTCTGAGGCTCTTATAAGGGAACCCAATTTTACTTAGTGAAATTAATATTGATACAAATGGTACTGTTGTGACCAATACAGTAAGGCTTTCAGGAGTGGCCACAGTGCCAACAAATAAATCCAAGTACTCTCAAAGGTTATTCTCTAAAGGACCAGCCGCAATGAAAAGCTTAAGTATATTTATGATAATTAATAAAAAACATGAAAATGCTAAATATCTATTTACAGTAAACACCAGAGTTTCAAGCACAGGAAATATTAAAATAACACAGATGAATAGATTCACATAGATACAGAAAAACAGTACTTAACTAATCTCACTATATTTTCCTGATGGAGCTAAAGAATTACTATTCCCCGGTCACTTACTAGAGCAAGACAAGATGAAGTAGGTGAGAGGTCCTTCTGTGTTAGGTTTCAAAAACAGAGTGCTCTGAGACTTAAGTCTCATCTAGTATTAAAAAACATTTTGGTGATGGATTACAAAATGACATCACATACATATGGTCATCTTACTTTTGGTTCCTATGCTACCCCTTTTCCTAGCTAAGATCTGTTGCAGCTTCTGGAAGTCATAAAACACTTTTACTCTTCCTACAGGAGCTAATAAACCATTCTCTGGCCTTTCATCTCTGGCCTAAATTAAGTAATTTAATTGTTTACTATTTTTCCGAGTTAGCAGGACTGAGTTTAACATCTTCTCTTTTAGTATCCTCTGTTAACTTGTATACATTTCCTCAGTTACCACAGTACAGTCTGATATAAATGCATATTTCTTTTCTGTCCAGCAGGACATACTTGATACATTTTTAACACAAGTAACTTTACAAATGCATTTTCAATACAAGCAACTGTACAAATCAGTTTGATATACAAATGACATATAATTATTTACAAAATTCCATTAGCTATCCTGGCATATGTTACACCCACTACTCTACTTCTCCTGGCATAGCTAGCAAGATCTCATATCATCACAGGTCACATTATTAATCAGTTTGAAGTTCTCACATCCATATTTTCCAACATGTATGATAAAATAGTTCTTACTCAGCATGCTGAGACTCTTTAGATGACTTGAAGACTTTACTATGTATTCTGTGTTAGATTTTGAAAGAAAATGTTCTGTACTCGGATAGCAGGTAGAGAATTGTTCCCCCAATAATTTGTGCATTATCAGGGCATCAGATAAGATTGCTAGCTCCAGTCTCGCCAAGGTATGCTTATTATGTAGTGGACTTAGTCTTTTGAAAGTTCAGGTATCCTTCAAGGTGAGTTGTCAGAATGCAAAATTCCTCACTGTGGAACTATCAGTCAGGTATCTTATGAGCTTATTTTCTCTTTCATTGGGAAGTGATTGATGTTAGAACCCCTTTGATTTTCCCCAATACTGAAAAGTGCATTCATCTCTCTGGAAGGCATTTCACTTGGACATTTCGACACAAAGTGTCATTGTTCACTGAATCCTGCAGCAGGACATTCTTTGAGTATTTAGAGACACATTGGATTATGAAAAGCATAATTCATACCTTAAATTTTCATTCTAAGAGGGTGTATGAATCTTGAAGGAATATTAGTTTTTAAACTTAAATATCTGAGAAAACGCCTTGCGCTTTTAAGCAGTCTCTTTAACATAATATTGGTAGATATGCACAGAGAAATTAAGTTTGAAGGGATGCTCTTCTTTAATAGAACACAGCTGTAGCTCAATGTCCTCATAATTAAACAACTCAAAGATTATTGACTTAGAGAAGAGCTCAGCTGATCTGCTGGACATGCAGCCCTGTGCACTCAATGAATACTGATAGGGCAATCTCTGTATAATTATATAGACACTGGTAACCATGCTGAGTCAGGCAAACACACCATTTTTAAAAAATGACTGAGACCTCCTGTCTAAAGATAATTCTTCCTGTGGAAGTTTTCCATATCTTTGATCTTTTCTCTGAGATGACCTATAGCCTGTGTATGCCCCATTAATCTGGAAAAGTGGTAATGCATTAATTAAGCTTGCACACTTAGCACCTATTCCAGGAAAGGACACCCTTGCAGTTCAGTTTTCTAAAGTTAATTGGTGGATCACTCTCTCAGCTTTTATGGCAATAGTGTTGTGTGGACCTTTGGAATTCAGTTTTGTTAAATTTTCCAAATTAGTTGTAAATTCATTCATGCTTCCTCCTGGCTTGTTTGTGCTTCACAAATTCCTTAGATCTGCTATGTTAATCACAGATTCTATTAGACATCTACAGATGGAAACAATTACTGCTGTTTCCCTGATGGGTAAGAGTTACAACAGAGTTACTTCAGTGTAGGCTCAACTAGTAATGAAAATAAGAAATTTAGAATTTAATCATAAATATAATGCAGGAGCATTTGGAAGACCATCTGCATGTAATCTTGGTTTGCACTGCTCCCCAAACCTTCCTTAATTATTTAAAGGATTAAGTAGCTCTGCCAATGCAAATACATGTGACATCTTTGGTGATGAACTTCATGTAGGTGT